>NC_056726.1:620864972-621158154 GCF_019279795.1 Protopterus annectens | reverse complement strand
CTGCGGTACCACCTTTAACAGTCTTGTAAGAAAAGTGCAGTCCAGGTCTGAACTGTCTGCAAACAGCTACAGTTAACTTTGAACCTAACACCACTCTTAAGTTTTCAACTGCGATACCACCTTTAACAGTCTTGTAAGAAAAGCGCAGTCCGGGTCTGAACTGTCTGCAAACAGCTACAGTTAACTTTGAGTATGTGTCTACCTGCTTGAGCCAATATTCATTTTCAACTGGAGAGCACTCTGCTTTGGTTGTAAGCAGCACCCCCCCCCACCACACACACACACAGACGCACACACACACACACACACACACACACACACACACACACACACACACACACACACACACACACACACACACGCACACACACACATCTTTCACTTTCTCTTATTCTCTTCTGTTAGCAAATAGTATCCATAACTGATCAATACTGTGTGTTTGTAAATTTAAACTATGACCACAGTAGCCTACTGATACAAGGTTATCCTGTTTTTCCACCTGAGAAATTAAGAAAGTCAGAAATGACTTACAGTTTCAGAGCAGTCCTTAGTCAATTGTGATTGTTTCTTAACACATACTTGTCTTTGCTTTGTGATTGTTTTCCAGCCCCTCATACCAGCAACTAACAGGGTCTGTACCCGCTTCACTCCCCACCATGCCCCCTATTACCTCCCGCCCCCCAGTGGTCCCACCTTTATTGCACTCACACCCCTCCCATCTTTCTAATAGCCAACCACAGCACTAACCCAACACTACATCCTCCATCTTCCCACTACTATCACATCTCCTTAACTAACATGTACAAGCATACCTTTCCTATGCTCACTGCATGCACTCTCCTTGCATATCTTACATCCTACCAAAGCTCCATCATTCCCCCACTCAACCACTAGCACTGTACTACTACTCACACCACCACTCATGTCTCACCCACACTCAGCTCCCCTCCCACCAGCTCAAGAATCATCCCTATGCACCCCCACATATTCTACCAGCTATATTACTCAATCATAAAGCATCCCTACAACTTAACATAGTAACCCTCCCACCATACCTATTACCCACAGAGCACAATCATAATGCTTCCCTTATAATCAAACACATTCAAAAACTGAGAAAACTAATAATCTCATGCTTATCAAAACTAGCCCTAAGTGGAGACATCCACCCCAACCCTGGCACTACCATCTCCAACCCCAATCTTCATAATCAGACTAGAAACCACAACTTCTCCCATATTACAGCCAATAGAAAGCCAAGTGACTTCCTTCTACTATGCTTAAATATTAGAAGTATATCCAACAATGTCCATGAACTCCATGCCACCATAGACTTGTACTCCCCAGATATAGTCATCCTGACAGAAACCTGGCTAAAACCTCACATTACCAGTGAGCAAATACTCCCTACAGGTTACGGCATACTAAGAGTAGACCGGCTAAACAAAAAAGGAGGCGGTGTAGCTATAATATTTAAACAGCATCTAAACATCCAGATCTTAAAATCATCAGCTCCACAAATAGAAAATGAAGAAATAATATATACCAACCTCAAAATTAACCAAAACAAAACCATCAACATAATTGGATGCTACTTCCCACCTGGCCAAAACATCCCTCCCCTAGAAAACCTCCTCAGCTGGTCTACCCACCATCTCCCCCAAGAAACTATCATCTTAGGTGATTTCAATATTGACTGGCAATCCTGTTCTGGCAACAATCCAACCCATCATGTACACCTTCATGGCTTCACTCAACTAGTCCAGTCACCAACCAGGATAAATAAAAACTCCACCAAGCACACTACCCTGGATTGGATACTAGTCAGTAAGAGCCCCCAGTCATATTTAACAGGCTGCTTATCAGATAGCCTCAGTTATCACTCCCCAACATTTCTACTCAAAAAATACCTATACCAAGCTAAACCTGTCATCTACCGTCAAATACGTAAAAAAATAAACTTTAACCCACTCACATTCATCTCATCCCTCAAAGAATGTAACTGGCACCCTCTAAAGTACCTCAGTCTAGATGATGCAGTTGAATATTTTAATACTACCTTCCTGAACATCCTTAATTACCATGCCCCCATAAGATTCTCCAGAACCAAAGCACAACCCTCCCCATGGCTACAGAAAACCACTAAGTCAGAAATGAAAAACAGGGATAAAGTCTGGGAGCACTGGCGCAAAACCAAACCCCCTCAGCTAGACAGAAATTCCTAGAACTACACAATAGAGTCAAAAAGCTGATAAAACAGGACAAATCCCAATACTACCAGTCTGCCCTAGACTCCTCACAACACAGCCCCAAACAATTCTGGTCCTCCATAAACTCCATCCTTCACCCAGGTAAAGTCAGTACCCCCCCCCCTCCTAACATCCCTCACTCCTCAGAAAATATTGCTTCCTCATTCAACACACACTTCACCCAAACCATACTATCACTAGCTAAACAACACAACCCCCCTCCCCTGCAACCCACACCTTCAACTAGTAATCTCCCCACTGCCTTCTCTTTTTCTCCTGTACCTACCTCCAACATAAAAAACTCTTAACTAAACTTAAACCCACCAAATTAGCAGCAGACAGCCTCCCAAGTGAATACCTACAAATCACAGCTGATGCTCTGGCCTACCCAGTATCCATCTTGATTAACCGATCTCTGTCAGAAAGTTACGTTCCCACACTGTGGAAAGTATCACATATAATTCCCCTCCACAAAGGCAGACCCTCCACAGAACTAACCAATTACTGCCCCATAGCTATTCTCTCTCCGCTCTCCAAAATACTAGAGAGATGCATACACTTTCAGGTCTCAGACTACCTCCTTACTAACAACCTCCTTTCCAGTATTCAGCATGGTTTCCGACCAAACCATAGCACCACCACTGCCTTACTCTCCTTTACTAACACTGTCCTTCAGCATAAAAACAATGGCTACTTCTCCTCTGCTACTTTCCTAGACCTATCTAAAGCATTTGACATGGTCCCACACAAACAACTTATCTCTGTCCTCAATAACCTATCCTTCTTACAATCAATCACCAACTGGTTTCAGAGTTACCTGTCTGACCACCAACAATCCGTTGTATGGCAGAATGACATATCTCCCCAACTACCTATCTCCATAGGGGTTCCCCAAGGATCCATCCTTGGACCCCTACTCTTCTCTGTTTACACCAATAATCTAGCCTCTGCCACCAAACATGGCACACTCATACAATATGCAGATGACTTGACCATCATCTGCTCAGCCCAGTTCCTACCAAAACTGCAAAAAGTCACACAGGATGCCTTTTTCTCTTTTGAAACATGGTTATCCGATGCCCAATTAATACTCAACCCAAACAAAACTAAACTACTCATCTTCCAACCCACCAAACATACTCAAAACAACTCTCACTTTAACATCACGGCAAAAGACAACACCACTATATACCCAACTGAACACACCAAATTGCTAGGAGTGGAAATAGACAATAAACTAAAATTTGACATTCACATATCCATGACTATAAAAAAGTCCACAAAAAACTAGGAGCGTTATACAGAAATAAGCAATTTCTCACCAAAGCAGCAAAGATTTCAATAGTAAATTCCCACCTTATCTCCACCCTACTTTATGCCTCTCCAATATATACCAACCTAAGGCAATGTGATCTAAACAAGCTAGAGACCTACTACAACAAAATCGCCAAATTCGCCACAGGGGCATCCTACCGTAGTCACCACTGTCTCTCACTTGCTGAACTGGGATGGCTTGAACTCCCTCACCTCCTTCAGTGGTATCAACTCTCACTCGCCCACAAACTAGTAAACCATCCACTAAATGTCCCATCCCTCCAGAATCTACTCCAACCTTATCACACCACCAGACCACTAAGATCCAGCAGCAAAAATCACTTGCAGATCACTAAGGCCAATAACTCTGCTGGTGAAGCACTATTCTCTTGCGCCATAGCCAAATTATGGAACTCACTCCCACCCACAATTACCTCCATACCATCATGCACCCACTTCAAAACTTTACTAAAAGCGCAACTAAAAACATGCTGGCTATGCCCTTGCAACTCCCACTCTAATATCATCCACCCCATCCAACCACTACCTTTCTTTCCACTCCACTAACTACCTTGATTATAGCAAGCTCAGATGCTCATAAGCCAGTACTTATTATGCAGCACAAACTGCTTCTTCTTGTAACATTTGTTAATGTCTGGTATGCACTTCACAGATAAAGATTCTAGTTGTCTACTGATGTACTATGTTCTTCATCTGGAAATATGTTGTAAGTAATTGCTATGTAAATTGTTATTCACTATGTAATCCAATGTATATACTGTCTGTTTATTTTAACTGTGGAGCTTTTCTCCCCGGGCCTCCGCTGAAAATGGACCTACGTCCAGTCGGACACTCCCGGTCAACAAATTTAAATAAATAAATAAATAAAAATAAATAATGTGTCCAGCGAAACACGTCACTGCCCTTCTGTTATGTTTATGAATACATTACCATATATTGGAGGATGACAGCTCAGTAACCAGCATTAGACATGCTGAATGTCTCTTCACATAGTACATTGCCAAGAAGCTGGTTTGCGCAGATGATGGCAAAGTTTTATATGTTCATAGTTGGTTATTGGGCTATTGACCCAAAGATCTTTATATGTCTAAGCTGTGTGTACATAATATAATACTAGAGAAACACAATATAAAGAATCTTGCCTGAACTTGAGATCTTAGTTAGCAAAGACTGCCCATATCTAGGAGGGTCATAGGTGAAATCCCCGGAAGGAATTTATGGTTTCCCATCCAGTCATCCAAGCTACGCTTAAACAGGGTCATAGAGGGGCTTTGTTTGATGTGAACTGGTAGCCTATTCCAGTGGAGGGGCAACCTCTAAGAGACATATCTGTCTCTCCATCAAGTCCTATTTATGTCACCGGCCAGGTTAAGGTCCCTGGAGTGAGTGAACATTGTCCCATCTGTCTTGCAGATGAGCAGGATTTCTATTAGGTTTGGATCTGAGATTGCTCTGTAGGCCAGGCACAAGTCTCCTCTAAGTATTCTTGTATACTGCTGAGTACAGTGACAGTGACTTCAGTTTGTCAATGAATGGCATGTGCTGGAGACCCTGAATTTTCTTCATTAGAAATCTCTGAGGTCTCTCAAGTTGCTGCAGGTGTCTGATAAGGTACACACCAAAGGGAGCATTGTACTCAATTATTGAACTGATGAGGGTCAAGTACAGGGGTGTTATGACATCTTTTACTCTTGAGGCAATGCCTTTGCTAATGAGTGTGTGACATAGAATGCCTTCCTTACCACAGTAGACACATGGTGGTCAAAGTTTAGGCAACAGTCAATTTGCATTCCCAAGTGTCAAACTAATGAGTTGTTACTTAGGGTATTAGTATTTATATGACAGTTTGCAGGGATATCGTTTTTACCACAGGGGATGATAATGTGTTTTTTTTTGTATTGAGTTTGAGTAGATGGCTTTGATATCAGTCATTGGTTTGTGTAAATCCCTTTTGAAGTATATTGACATAATTTGGGGATTCAATGAGTGCACCTAACTTGCAGTCATCAGCAAACTTAGTCAGCTACAGCCCCTCTGTTTTGGTCTGAACTATTGAGACGTATATTCCAAACAATTGGTGCCCAGCACTGACCCCTGTGGAACCCCACTGGTGACAGGTCTGCTGGTTGAGGTAAAGTCCCAGCTTTGACTGAGTGATCTGTCGGTGAGCCAGTTAGCAACCCACCTGACAACATATGGGTTGATATTCAACAGGAGAGTTTATCAATGATGCCTGAATGTGGGATTGTGTTGAAGGCCTTGACTAAGTCAAAGTAGGCTGTATGCACAAATTTGCCTTTGTCTATGACTCTGGTGACATTTTTGAAGATGTCCACCAGGTTTAACAGGCATGACCTGCCTTTGGCAAACCCAAACTGTGGCAGATCAAGGGTTTGGAGATCACCTATATCCTTATTTATAAAGTCCATGATGAATCATTCCATGGCCTTACAGATAAGACTGGTTAAGCTTACGGGTCTATAGTTCCCAGGGTCTGTTACTGTACCCCACTTTTTGAAGGGGGATGATGGTTGCTGTTTTCTATTCAGCAGGCACAAAACCGATACTCAGGCTGTGGTTGAAGAGAGTACCTAATGGAGTTGCTAACTCATGTTTTAGACCATTTAAAATGCAACCTGGGATGCCATCCGGTCCCATAGAGACTGTGTTTTTGGTTTTGGAGAGACCATTAATGAGTTTCTTTTTGGAGATGCAAGGTGGGGAGATGTAGAGGGAATGTTTTGTGGAATGTTTGGAGGGGACAGGGGGTGAAAGTTTTGTCAAACTTGTTAGCTAATATGTTAGCTATTTTCACAGGATCAGTGTGTGTGATGCCATCCACAGCTAGTTAAGCACATGTGTGGGTCCTACCTTTTAGGTTACGGATATAGCTGAAGAGTGCCTTATGGTTATCCTTAGCTATGGTTGCTAAATTTTTTCAAAGTTGCCCTTAGAGGATTTTACAAGTTGTCTTATTTGTTTGTTCAAGCAGAGGAGGGTGTTCTTCCAGTGCTGGGACCTCTCTTTTTTATTCTTAGACAGCAACTTCTTCCTCTTGTCATATAACTTATTAATGCTAGGTGTCTACCAGGGAGGCTTGTTTTTTTCTTGAGGATCTGTTTTTTATCCTGTCAGGTACAGCTGTGTCAATACACTTGTATAAGTGATTGTACAGGGCATTTGTGTATACCTTACTATAGTTGTCAATGTATCTGTGGGAACAGAAGGTTGGAAATTATTTATGCCATCCCTTAGGAGGGTATAATTAGCTTTGGTGAAATGTTTTAGCCTGATTCGCCTAAGACGGGTTCAGGTGTTATAGCTACTTCAAATGTGACTGATTTGTGATCAGATTTAACAGTGGGGGCCCTATACTTGTTGGGGTTCAATGGTCACCCATGTTGGTGGGGACCAGGTCGAGAATATTTGAGTCTCTTCTGGGGTTGCATACTATTTTTTCCAGGACATTAGTGTTAACAAAATCCAGAAACCTTTGTATGGGCATGTTGGTACTCATATAAGTTTCCCAGTCAATGGAGGGATAGTTAAAATCACCCATGATTAGAGTGTTTGGTTTGGAATTTGATTGTAGGTCCAAATAAACAGCGTGGGTATCTTGGTTCATTGAAGGGAGCCTATAGCTAACAATGACTTGAAGGGGGGGTCTTACCCACAGTTAGTTAAACTTGGAGTAACTCCATGGAGCTTTCCTGTTTAACCAGTCTAGAGGTGTATTTATCTTTGATGAAGATAGATACTCTTCCTCCTTTGGTTCTCACACGTTCATTTTGCAGTCTGAAAGTGTGGAAGGCATTGTAGCCTTGCAAGGCTGGTGTATTCTCTACAGACCTGAACTGAGTGTCTATGACTACACAGATGTCAACATCTTCCAGAGAGAGGAGTGTTTCCAGAAAGTGCAATTTCTTATTTAAACTCCTAATGTTTAGCAGCATAACCTTTAATTTATTTGTGAGTAATATTTTCACATCGTAAAGTTTGTTCTTGAGACCTTGCCTATAAAAGGCACTATGGGGGAAGCAAGTGCCTTAGCCAGTAACTGAAAGCCTAGAGGTGACAGATGAAGACCATCTCTGGCAAAACAGGGTGGTCTATCTACCATGTGATCCCAGGCTGGCAGGTACCAGATCCCCCTAGAATGACAACAGAAACTAATCCAATTGTTGAAGTCAATCGTTTTTTGTTTATAGGCTCATAGGTTCATAGGTAGGTACTAGGCTATCGGCCCTAGGGCCTATACAAGCTTAGCCAAAAAGGTACCCTGGCTTTCGCCACCCAAGAAAATTATTTTCCTCTGCCCCTGTCGAACAGTGCCACAGAGGTGATCCCCAGGGTGAATTTCCTATTTCCCATCCAATCATCAAGATTTTTCTTGAAGAGTGCTAATGAGGAGCTTTGTTTGATATAGATAGGTAGTTTGTTCCAGATTATGGGAAGTCTCTGGGACAGGACTCTAACCCTTCAGCATGTTCTGTTTATTGTGGTGACAAGGTTTAGGTCCCTAGAGCATGTAGCTTGGAGGGATTGGGATTTCTTTAAGTAGAGCATGTCCAACAGCTCTGGGTTTGACATAGCTTTGTATGTTAGGCAGATATCGCCTCTGAGTAGGCGATATGGGACGGAGTAAAGCTGGAGTTTTTTGAGATGGTCTGCTTAAGGTATCTGTTTGAGACCAGTAATCCTCTTTGTGCGGTATTTCTGTGGCCTTTCCAATTGTTGTAGATGTCTTGTGAGGTACATACCAAAACGGGTGTTGTACTCTATAATGGGTCTAATGAGTGACGAGTAGAGAAGAACAATGACCTCTTTTTTCCTGGATGAGAAACCTTTTGTGATGAGGTGTGCTATGTAGAAGGATTTCCTGACTACTGAGGCGATGTGATTATCAAAGGAGAGACTACTGTCCACCTATATCTCTTATCACACTTTCGATGTTAAGTAGACTGCCACCTATGTGGTAGCTCATGGATACAGAGTTTTTACCAAAGGGGATGACAATGCACTTTTTGGCATTGAGCTTGAGGCCATGGCTTTGACACCAGGCATCCATCTCAGTGAGGCCCTTTTGTAGGATGTCCACATTGTTAGGAGTTTCAATTATGGCTCCTAGTTTGCAGTCATCTGCAAACTTCATTAGCCAAAGGCCTACTGTGTTAGTCTGTACTTCAGAAAAGTAGATACCAAACAGAAGACGACCCAGGACTGAACCCTGTGGTACTCCACTTATCACTAATCTGAAGTCGGATTTGGAGTCTGCTACTTTCACAGTGTGGGTTCCGTCAGTGAGCCAGTTGGCAACCCATCTTGTGACATAGGGATCTTTACCTAGTTTAGTGAGTTTATCTATAATTGCAGAGTGGGGGATGGTGTCAAAAACCTTGGCGAGATCTAGATAGGCTGTGTGAACCATCTTACCCTCGTCTACGGCTTTGGTGACTGCTTCAAAGAAGTCAATCATGTTTAGGAGACATGATCTGCCTTTTACAAACCCAAACTGGGTGGGGTCCAGAGTTTGGAGATTACTGTTGTCTTTGTTTATAAGTTCCACAATGATGCATTCCATAGCCTTGCAGACCAGGCTCATTAGGCTAATGGGGCAGTAGTTCCCAGGGTCCGTGGTGGCTCCCCCTTTGTGGAGTGGGATAATCATCACTGTGCGCTATTCAGTGGGCACAAAGCCTGAAGTGAGGCTATGATTGAACATGGTGCTTAGGTGGGGTGCCAGTTCATTCTGTAGTTCATGTAGAAAGCAGCCTGGGATGTTGTCAGGTCCCATGGATGCTGCGTTCTTGGCTTTGGGGAGTGTGTTTTTTACCTGTGTAGCCGTGATTACAGGAAGTTTGCATTCTTCCGGTATAGAGACAGGCCCTTTAGGGGGTGAAGGGGGGTAAAGTGAGCATTGAACCTATCTGCCAGGATGTTGGCAATATCAGTTGGTTCTGTATATTTAGTGCCATTGTGCTGTAACTCAGAGCAGATATGAGTGTTGCTATTGAGATTCTTGACATAGCTAGAGACTGCTTTGTGGTTGTCTTTAGAATCAATGGCAATTTTGTTTTCATAACTCGCTTTGGAGGATTTTATGAGAGATCTCAGCTTCTTACTGAGGTTTATATTTGGATGGTTTATGAGGTTTATATTTGGATATCATCCTAGGGGAGGGAAGAATGCTGCTGAAGGCTAGGGACATACCTGCCTGGGACATATATTCATAGAGCTCAATCACCAACATGAACTATGATGGAGTCATAACGGTACTTGTTGCTGAGAGATTTGAGTACATGTGTGATCTGATGGATCCTGGCACACAATAGACAGCTGATCATAACCTTCTCCTTGTCCAGCCTGGTAAGTGGGACATCTGTGTGTCTCACAATGGATACACCTATGACTAAATAATTTGGTTTAGATGTGATTTGTCTCAGGGACTTATTCGGTGAGACACTGATGCTTGTGTTTTTATGTATATTGATTGTTGTAGGTTCTGTATTAGGTGTAGCATGCTTGTGTTTGGAAGGTCTCTAATGTTTAGGTAGGTTTCTGTTAAGTACATCTGCCTATGATGGTTTATTTGCTGAGTGCATGGTTTGTGCAGGAGGTGCAGTATGTGAGCTGACAACCTGGTCAATGTTACTGTTTTGTGCATGAGAGAGCAAGGATTCCAGATTCTTAGTGTAGATGCATCTCTCACAAATTGTACTTGGGTGATTTAGGAGTAGAGGATTGTCAGTGTACGTGAGGCAGTTGCTACACTGCCTCAAGATACCCATGTCAATCAGGCTGGTAAGAGAAATTGAGGGTATCTGACCATCCATAATGCTAGGTTAAATCCTGTTTTCTCACTGGGGAGAGAAAATGGAGGGGTGTGGTATAACTGAATGCTCTAAATGGGGTATATATTAATGGGGTGCTCTATAAAAGGTCTATACTAGTGGGGGGTTTAAATGGTATGAAACTATTATATATTTGGTAGTTTGGGACTGTTTAAGGGGCAAAAGTGCAGCTGAGGTGCTCTCTGAGCAGCTAAGCACAATTTAAGGACTTCTTGGCCAATCACGGGCAACTACTAAGGGAAAATTTATCTACTGAAGTTTTTTGTGTCTATAACCATCAATAGTTACCCCCATTGTGTGGTAGTGTGCAATGGTGCACATAGGTGCATTATGCGTAAACAGATGAATACAGCAGAGCAGTATCTGGTCACCCGACTCTGTGGAGCTGTGTTAAAACAAGAGCAAAACCATGCAAATGTGGGGCTTATCTAGCAACAGTGAACAAACTGAATTAAACAATTTAACCACTAAAAAAGCTCAATACTGAGCCCTGTGCCAGCAATCTTCAGTCAGATAAGTCTTAACTGCACTCTCCTGCCACAAGGCTGCAGGTGGACCCTCTACAAAAAAGATAGACTTGTTTAGTGCTCAATTTAAGAAACAGAACCAGATTCAGCAGGTCTAAATCTAGTCTATGGTACAACAGGCAAAATGTGCAACAAGTCAGCAAGAACAATTAAAAAAAATCAGCAATATAGCAAAACTACAGTTTAAAGTGCAAAATACAGTATAAAACTGTACTTATGATTAGTGGAATGCAACAGATTCCTTGACTTGCACAGATGAGTATAAGAGAGCAGTGGCTGGTTGTCTAACTCTGTGGAGCTGTGTTAAAATAGTGAGCAAACTGAATTAAACAATTTAACCAATAAAAAGCTCAAAACTGAACCTTATGCCAGCAGCCTTCAATCAGATGAGTCCTAACTACACTATGCTGCCACAAGGGTGCAGGGGAGGGGGCTTCTCCAACAAAAGATAGCCCAATTTAGTGCTCAGTTTAACAAACAGAACCAGATTCAGCAGGTCTGAATCTAGTCTATGATACAGCAGGCAAAAAGTGCAGCAAATCAGCAGGAACAGTTTTAAAAAAATCAGCAATGTTGCAAAAATTCAGTTTAAAAGTGCAACACAGTATAAAATTGTACTTATGGTTAGCAAAATGAAACAGATTCTTTGGATTGCACATGTGAATACAACACAGCAGTGCATGTTCACCTAACTGTGGAGCTGTGTTAAAACATAGAGCAAACTGAATTAAACAATTTAACCACTAAAAAAAGCTCAAATTTGAGCCCTGTGCCAGCAGTCTTTAATCAGATAAGTCCTAACTGCACTCTCCTGCCACAAGGGTGTAAGTGGACCCTCTACAAAAAAGATAGGCTTATTTAGTGCACAAGTTTAAGAAACAGAACCAGATTCAGCAGGTCTGAATCTAGTCTATGGTACAGCAGACAACACGTGCAACAAGTCAGCAAGAACAATTTAAAAAAATCAGCAATATAGCAAAACTACAGTTTAAAGTGCAAAATACAGTATAAAACTGTACTTATGATTAATGGAATACAACAGATTCCTTGACTTGCACAGATGAGTATAACAGAGCAGTGGCTGGTTGTCTAACTCTGTGGAGCTGTGTTAAAACAGTGAGCAAACTGAATTAAACAATTTAACCAATAAAAATCTCAAAACTGAGCCTTGTGCCAACAACCTTCAATCAGATGAGTCGTAACTGCACTCTCCTGCCACAAGTGTGCAGGGGAGGGGGGCTTCTCCAACAAAATATAGCCTGCTTTAGTGCTCAGTTTAACAAATAGAACCAGATTCAGCAGGTCTGAATCTAGTCTATGCTACAGTAGACACAAAGTGCAACAAATCAGCAAGAACAGGTTTAAAAAAACAGCAATATAGCAAAAATAAAGTTTAAAACAGCAAAATACAGTATAAAATTGTACTTAAGGCTAACAGAATGCAAGATATGTGTGATTAGAATTTCAGGAATGCAACTTGGACTTGTAAAGTAGCAGTGTCCACTGCTGCTCACTGCCAAACTGTGCGCAAATAGGGACGTACAGTAACTAATCTGATTGTGGTTACCTGCAAAATACATCTGATCTGTTTGTTGCTAAGGTTTCATGTGTCAGGTTTGCTAAATATGCGAGTGGATAAATTGCTGGCAGAGAGTATGAAGTCCATACTGTAGTCTATTTTTGAAATGTTGGGGCCAAAGTTTCATTCCATACATAACTGTTGGCCTTGCCTTCCACATTTGCACAAAGTTTAACATCAAGCAAATGCAGTTCTCTGCTTAAGGACACAGCCATCAGCACTCTGGAGAGTATTGAGTGTAGAAAACACACCTGCTGCTAAGCTTTCTCTGTGGCACGGGGCATAAGACTAGTGAGCTCCTGTTCAGAATACTGCTGAGTCAGGATTCATATCTACATGCTTCTCTTTTTTTTGCCAATAATTTTAGGATGTCATTTGCTAAGCATATGTGATCAGGACTGCAAATCTGACTATCAATGACTATACTAAAGTGTGTGTTTTCCCTAAATTGTATCAGTAATGACTATCTCATTAAACTCATACAACTATTAGCTGTTTTGCAGGCCACAGTGCAAATCACTTATTGTGTATACAGATGCTATTTGTGTAGGGCTAGATATCCTGAAAAGTGTGTACCGTATGCTTCTTCACAATAGGGACAGTTTCCACATCATACTAAATGAACATTTATTTTATTTTATTTTATTTATTTTACATTTGTTGACCGGGCTAGTCTAACTGGATATATGTCCATTTTCAGTAGAGGCCCAGAGAGAAAAGCTCCACATAAAAAAGCAGATAGTTCCAACTACAGATACAGTTCACTTATCAGACAAAACAGCTGTTTACATGGTAACATAGTAATCCTGAGAGATAACAAACTTTTTTTTTTTTTTTAAGACCAAACAATAATAGAAGAAAGGGTTTGAGACATACCAAAATCCAAGTTGGATATACATCACAGAAGAACAAATAATTATTTACAAGGCAGGGACACATTATTTAAAAGGCAGTGACTCATTTATAAGGCAGTGACACATTCATAAAGTCCTAGCTGGGTATGATATTCCTAACCTATAATAGTTTCTAAGAAAGAAGAATGGATTTTAGACAGTCTCAAGTTAGCTAACTGATCAGTTAACAGAGGGGTAGGAAGATGATGGACTTAAAAGTAGCAATGAAGTAAGTAGTATTTAGTGCGAGAACCTAGGATAACAGGAAGAGGATTCTTAGTCTGGATTGGTACATGGATATAGCCAGTGGGTTGTAAGGTATATTTTGAGTTTCTTTTTGAATAGAGGAGTTGAAGAAAGAGATGTGAGTTCACCAGGAAGTAGGTTCCGGATTTTTCCCACAGTGTTAGAGAAGACTGAATCTCCTGCTTTATTGTTGGGTTTTTGTCTAGATGCCAGTAGTTTATTTGCTGAGCATAGGTTTTTAAGATTTTTATATGGAGTGATTAGACTCATGAGTATTGGTGTATTGCTTGGATGATAAAGGGTCTTATGGGCAATAATAAGTTGGTGGAATTGAATTTGATTATGCAGCTCCAGCCAACCAGGCTGTTTTAGATTTTGGCAGTGGTGGGTTCTAAAAGGGGAGCCAGTTGCAAATCTGGCAATGTTATTGTAGGAGGTTGCCAGTTTGTTGAGGTTGCTTTCATCTATAATCACATAAACATGACACAAAGGGAATCCTACAGCAGATATTGAAACTTTGCTTACTACAGAAGCACTGATCACCTATTGAATCTAGGTAACATGTTTGTATTATCCAGCAGAGTCATGTCAGTATGAAGAAACCATGAGATGGCGTGTTCATCCATCAGCCTAATAGATACACACCTGTAAAAAAGGTGTGGGAGTGGAGGGCTCCATACAAGGATAGATAGACATACACATAATAATGTTTGGTGTCATGTAACATTCATGGACATCTTTTTGCTCTGTTCTAGTTATTAAGCTGCCATGGGCGACCGTTGTTCTACACCAATAGTCAGCTCCTCCCCAGTTAGACCTGACCACAAACTAATCTCCTTTGAAACCCACATCTCCCCCCCCCCCCCACAAAGGTAACCACCATGAAAAACTTCTCCAAAGCTAACTTTGGGCTCCTAAAAACAGAGGTGGCTAACTTCATGGCACCCATGCAAATGGAGAATAGTTGCATGATTGCAGAATCATACACCAGTGCACTGTACAAATGTGTACACAAATGCATGGATCTCGCCATACCCAAAAGAACCAAGCCACTGTCCAAAAAAAAGGAAGCCAATCTGGTGGTCCCCTGCCATAAACAAACTCTGCAACAGAAAGAGGAAACTGATGTGGAATAAGGTGAAGTCCCAAGACTGGAAAAACTCCCTTGTCAGCCTCAACAAAAATTTGAGATCCCTCATCAAATCCTCTAAAACTAGCTATGAAAACAGAATTGCAGCAGTTAGTAAAGACAACCACAAGGCCTTCTATAGTTATGTAAAGAATCTCCACGTCAATACTCAGATTTACTCTGAGCTACTGCACAATGGTACCTCCTATACAGAGCCAACAGATATTGCCAATATACTGGCTGACAGATTCAGTGCCAACTTTACCCCTCCCACCCAAAGGACCAATCACAATACCAGTAGATTGCCAGGCACCCAGTATTACTGCTGCACAGGTTAAAACAGCACTGTCCAAGGCCAAGAATACAGCTTCTATGGGACCTGACAATATCACTGGTTGTGTTCTATGTGAACTACAGAGTGAACTGGCACCTCACCTCACCTGTGTGCCCTGTTCAATCACAGCCTCACATCAGGCTTTGTCCCTACCAAATGGCGCACTGCAACAGTCATCCCTCTCCACAAAGGAGGCGTGACTACAGACCCTGGGAATTATCACCCCATTAGCCTAATGAGTCTGATATGCAAAGCTATAGAATGCATCATCATGGACCTAATAAACAAGGATATAGGGAATCCCCAAACTCTGGATCCCACACAGTTTGGTTTTGTGAAGGGTAGATCATGCCTGCTCAACTTGGTCGACTTCTTTGAGTCAGTCACCAGAGCTGTGGATGAAGGCAAGGTGGTTCATACATCCTACCTTTATCTGGCCAAGGCTTTTGATACCATTCCCCACTCAGGAATCATAGAAAAACTTACTAAGCTTGGCATCAACCCCTATATCACTAGGTGGGTTGCAAACTGGCTCACAGATAGAACCCACAGTGTGAAAGTAGCTGACTCCAAGTCAGGCTGACGACTAGTCATGAGTGAAGTCCCACAGGGTTCAGTCCTGGATCCTCTCCTGTTTGGTATCTACTTCTCTGAAGTCCAGGCCAACACGAAGGGACTCCAGCTGACAATGTTTGCAGATAATTGCAAGTTGGAAGGTATTATTAACTTCCCAAGTGACGCTGACATCCTATAGAATGGCCTCACTGAGACCAGCAACTGGTGTCGGTATCATGGCCTTAAGCTCAATGCCAAAAAATGTGTCATTTTCCCAGTTCCCATGAATTACTACATTGATGGTAGTCCACTGAACACAGAAGGCATTATAAGAGATCTGGGAACACAGGCTGACAGCAACCTCTCTTTTGATCAACACATTGCCATTGTGGTCAGAAAGTCCTTCTATGTGGCACATCTCATTACTAAGGATTTTGCATCCAGGAAGAAAGAGGTCATTGTCTCCTTCTACTCTTCCCTCATTAGGCCAATCATTGAGAACAATGCCCCATTTGGCATATACCTCGCTAGACAGCTGCAACAACTGCAGAGGCCACAAAGGTACCTCACAAAGAGGATCCTAGGCCTTAAACACTTGTCCTATATGGACAGACTCAAAAAACTCCAACTATTCTCTGTCTCATATTGCCTACTTAGAGGCGATCTCTGCTTGACTTACAAAGTCATGTCTGACCCAGCTCTGTTAGAAATGCTACATCTAAAGAAATCCAAATCCCTCCGCACCACATGCTCCAGAGACCTCAACCTCATTACCACAATTAACAGAACATGCTGGAGGGACAGGTTCATAACCCAGAGACTGCCCATGCTATGGAAAAGACTTCCTATACATGTCAAGCAGAGCACCTTACTCGCCCTCTTCAAGAGAAATCTTGATGAGTGGATGGCAAACAGAAAATTCACCCTAGGGATAACACCAGTGGCTCTACTCGACAGAGGCACTGAGAACTAGGGTCAAGTGGTACTATGCCAGGATAATCCTATGGCTAGGCTTGTAAAGGCCCAAGGGCCATTATCGTAGCACACACCTATGAATCTAGGAACCTATGCTCTGCAGCATGGAGTAACTGACATAGGGGTACAGAGGTGTTAGGAGAGGGACAACAGGTGTATGACAAGCAAAGCAAGGTTAGATAAATATGTCATAGTTGTGGGTATGACTGTCAATGCAAATAATTTGTTTTGGTCAGTATACAATATATCTCCATCAGATCTCATAACTGTGGAAAATGTTAACATGTGAGTGATTAAACATATCACAGACATACTGTATAACATCACAGTAGGAAATGATGTGAGAGGCATTTAGAATAAATGGGCAAAAGATATCTTCAGTCTAGTGATTTATGTCACCACTCCACATAGGAAGTTGCACTTTATTGCATCTAGCAGTGTACAGAACTGTCAGACTGTTTCAAAGTAGTGGCTTTACTCTGCTGTAACTCTGCATTCCTATAGCACAGCATGTTTGAGCACCATTGTGTGAAACTAACCGGACTAGTGCGGCCGATGGCAAAAACTCACCAGGTTTTGCCATAGGACATGAAAAGCCATTCACTGCTGCTCGGCATTGGCTGCAAATGCAGAGGACAAAAAGTGAAGGCTTTAAAATGGGCCTTTTCTGGCCATGTGTGTGGTGTGTGATTCTATTTTTTGACCAGATTAAAGGTGTAAAAATGGAGTAGATAGGAAACAAGCATAGGGAAGAACAAAGTGGAAGCAATAAAGGAATTCACAGGAGGGAATTAGGAAAGTACCATAGAAGTCCACTTCTTCAACACATTAATGTGCACATGAAAAGAAAAATTGATAAATTTGGACTGTCACCACAACACAGATGGGTGACAATGCAATCATGTTGTATAGCCAATTGGGCCAAATCGAGAGTGTCGGGAAGACACATTTGAGAAGTGGAACGGTGTATGGGACAAATTTTTATGTGAGAGAGGTGCACATTTTTTTTTTTGCTTTCAAAAAGAGAGGAATGTTGGGGAAGGGACATAGGAATGTGAGTGACAGGTAGATAGGGAAGATGAGGAAGAAGGTGCAGACAAAGACAGATATACGGATGGTGATAGATACAAAAGGTTGGGGGACACTATGATTGGGGATAGGTGAGGATATAGGAAGCACATGCCTGCCAAGTGTGAAAACAGTGAGAACCTAGACCTCACCCTCATAACTGTCATCACCATCCCATTCCTCAGTTCCCTGTGAGACTGCTTGGCCTGAGACTCTGTTCTATTTTAATGAGCAACCTCTCCAGGCAACTGATGCAGGCACTAAGGTCAGTTTCTATAATATAACATCACCCACCATCCCTAGTAGTTCCTGGTTGGTTATGTAACCACAGTCTCCACCAATACTCCCAGAGGGTACCGATACCCCAGTAGCTGGGACAATGCTACCTCATGTGGATGGGGCAGGTAGTGCAAGAAGTAAGGTGGAAGTACTGCAAGGTTGTATCCTAGAGATGCTGAATATTGGTGCAGCAGCTGGTGGAGGGTTTGCAGGCCGAGTTGCACTGGTTGGCCTATCCCAGCATTTGGTTTGTTGTCAGAAAGGTATGACATCAGAATGGTATGATTCCAGATAATCCTTGGAATATGCAGATATTCCAAGTATGATTTAAATGATACTGCAGATTAACTTAACAGCGTGGCATTAAAGCCAATATTGCTACATGTCAAATGTAGAAAAGATACTTATCGAATGTCAAGCTATAGGTTGCTTGTGGGAACTGAACCCACATAATCTGAATACACTATTACACTGGCCTACTTACCAAGAGCTACAGCAGACAGTATGCATGCTTGCTGTTACAGTTAAGATATGCATGCTGAACTTGATACTGATCTACAGAATCACAATATATTTATTATAATCAGGGTCAGTTGTGTTGCATACATACCTATTGTCTCTCTGAGTCATACCTCTCAACCTGGAAATATCAAAATCTGGACAAGGCCCATAAAAAATAGGTACAAAGTATGCTGATTAATGTAAAATTTGCATACATAATTATGCAACTCCGCCCACTCCGATGAAATTGTGGGATAACAACTTTCAAATGCAAACTGAAGAACAGACAACCAAGATATTGCACCAAAGTCCCCCTGCAGCCATTCCAGTGCCCCATTACCTGGCTATTTCACTCCATTTTCCATAAACACTAATGTGTACATACTGCTTTACTTCTACAATGATTATTTGGATTTTATATTTACATTTTATAGCACAATGCACAAACACTAATAGACACTTGCTAAGCAAAGCAATGCTGTCTCACAATGAAAATAGACTTGGCATTAAACCTTCTCTGCCCTTGAAACTCACATTTATTGAAACAGCATTGAAACCCACACCACACCCAAAGAAAATGCATCTGGCCAGTGGTGAATAAAGATTGCCTTTGGGCTGTTTTCAAATCATTGGCCCCTTGCACACAAAACAAAAAACATACATGCATTCTTTGATACACCTTCCTGACTTTATTAAATTATATTCCTTGTATAATACAGCACACTTGTTAGACTTAAGTTAGAGCACATTTTAAATGTATTGTTTGCACATTTTTCCAGTAGGCAATGAAACAAAATGCATGAACCAATAATGTCAAAACTGCCCAAAGCAGAACATTTTAATCATAAAAGTCTACTGCCACACACACACACAAATCACATTTTAAATTTATTGTTTGAACATTTTTCCAGTAGGCAATGAAACAAAATGCATGAACCAATAATGACAAAACTGCCCAATTCAGAACATTTCCACATAAAAGTCTACTGCCACACACACACACACACACACATACACACACACACACACACACACACACACACACTCTCTCTCTCTATATATATATATATATATATATATACACACATATAAAAAAATAGAATGACAGTAGTGTAAGACATGGGCATCTTGCACAGCTTCTCGCACTTATTTTCAATTTCAGTTTTTTTTTTTTTGGGGGGGGCAAAGGCCAAAAACTAGGGACACATTTTAAACTTTGCTTGTATAATTTTGGAAAGTTGCTAGACTAAAATGTTGTGTTACCACCATGCATTTCACTGCCAAGTATTGAACCCAGGACCCTGTACTACAATCAGAGCAACATATCACTATGCCAAATCAGCAGTTTCCTGAAAGATAGGAAGACTGAAACTTAAATGGCTATCATTTAGTGAATTCACTTCTCACGTCTTACCATAACTCTCAACCTGTTAGCACAAAAAACCTGGATAAAGCCAATAATGGGGGAATACATCCCCAAAATAGGAACAAATTTCAAATACTGATCTTATAAACTTAGAAAATTGCTAGAATAAAAAGTTTTGTATCACCATTTGTTTTCTGAAGAATATGAAGTCTGAAATTCAAATGCCTGTCATTATTTAGTAAATTCAATCCTTCAGTGATTTGCTACAAAAATCCTGAAAACCACAGATTTAATGAGGAACAGAACAAAAATATGAGGCATAAATTCACAAGTGGTCGTGGCTAGGGACTTTAGACTCTTTTTACCTGTACCCAAGGTACAGGGTTTGAGCCCGAGTACCTCAAGTCACCAGTTGTATTCATCTGGGGACATTTTCACACACACACCAAGCAGAGAAATAGCCTTAAGCGAAGCAACTCCACTAACTGTTGCAGAAAATAAGCAAACCAAAGTTGCAGAATACCTTAAGCTCTAATAAGTGTTCACTAGACCAATAAGCAAAGCAAAGTTGCAGAATACCTTAGGCTGTAACAAGCATTCACTAAACTCAAGCAGAATACCTTAAGCTCTAATGAATGTTCACTAAGCTCTAACAAGTCTTCACTAGACCCAAGCAGAAAATACCTTAAGCACTAACTCTGTAGCTCTAACTCCATTCAGAAGCAATCCTTCCCACATTTGCAGCAGCAGTTCCTTCCCAAGATGCCATGCTTGCGGCAGTAGATCCATTCAAAGAGACAGCACGTGAGCCCTTGAGCTCAATTTTGACAGCTGATGTCATCACGCACGTGATGACATCAGCTTAAAAAGCGAAAGAAAAAAATTTTTTTAAAAAGCTGGGAAAAAATGAAAGGGTGCCACTCGGGAATCATGGCACCCCATTATTTGGACCCCAAAACTCAGTAAAAAACAAGTAATTTGGTACGGTTGAAAGGTATGCTCTGAGTTGCTCCAACCTCTCAGTATGTGCCTCCCTGTTTACCAAGATTTCCCCTGCAGTTGTAAAATAGAACTTGAAAGAGGAGACATGAAAGCATTACGCATATCAGTCTTGACTATCTACAGTTTTCCATAACATTTAAAGTTTCTTAATCTGTATACTTACACAACTGGGGGGTGGGTTGTCAGCAGTTCTAAACTCATCCAGCCACTGGTTCAGTTGTGCCTGCTAGTGTCTCCTTAGATCACTGTAGTGTTATTTACACTGCTCCCCAGTGCATCATATGCAGTCACAATAAAGACAGCCTTGGCTAGGCTATTCCATGCCCTAGCCATATGCTGAGATCTGGTACAGTTCCCCTACAGCAGCCTATCTCCAAACTCTACTTATCCCTATATTCTCATAAGTGAAGCAATAAGCATGACTCCATACCAACAATTTCAAGGTAGGAATCACAACACTAAAATGTTGTAATAAATCAGAAAAAAAATTGCAAATAAGATCACCAATACATATCCTACATACGCAGCTAGCTATCCACACTGTGCATCAGACAATATACATATGTAACCCTGAATTGAAAAGATAGAAACAAGGTGATGGTGCAGTTATCATCATTTGCGCAATGTGGGGGTTGCGGGGCAGGAAGTCAAGGCTAACACCAAAGTAGTGAGTGTATGCAAGTAAGAAACACAGGTAGGCAGACAGGCAGAAATGTAAGTAATATCAAATGGCCACTGAGACAGAATGACCTGCAATCCTTTTTAGTGCCTCATGTAGCTGGTATATGTGAGTGTCTGTATGGGAACTCTATGTGAAATGTGTGCATGAGTTTCTACATGAACACAGCCAAGCTCTATGCTACAACTACTTCCTGACATGTCAGACAGGTGTGAGTCATGCATGGTAGAGGTATCAGTTCATCACTGTTGCCCCTGTCTATGAGTACTGGTTCTGCCAGGAGTTGCACTGGCATGTTCCTGCCCATGGTCAGATGTGGTGGTGCTACTTGAATGTGAGCAGTGTTGGCTGGATGAGCTATCCTCACAACTACACCTAGGTCCACGACTCCATACCCCAGCATGTCTGGATGTGGACACCTCAACTACTGATGAAGCAGCGGAAGTAGTGCCACTATGAGATCGGGATCAGGCACAGCCATGTTGGCTAAACACCAGATGATGTTGCAGCCCTATGGCCACATGGATGCTGTCCCCCCTCCCAGTAGACATTTCATCACAGATACTGCAAGTTCCCTTGTGGCATTCATCTGATCCATTGAATTGGCCACACAATGGAAGCAGTCATGCAAGTCAGTTTGTGGCGCATCTAGAACCCTAAGCATGTCCTCAGAGGCAGAAGTGGAACATGCCTATGCCACCATGATGGCCCTAAATATAAGTCAAGTGGCACCTAATGATACACCAGCATTAGGTGGAGGGTGGGCAACAGGCCTCCTCCGATCACCCCTACCAACTCTCCTGTATGGCACCTTGTCCACACTTTGGTTATGGCCAGAGTCAACTGGCACTGAAACCGCAGTAACTACACTAAATCAACTGTCTCCCCCTCAACCTGTCCTCTGTCTGAGGGCTCAGTGGAATGGGCATGCATAGGAATACTAACTGTGTCTGAAGAAAATCCAGGGGATGTGTGATTTACAACCTCAGTGTCATATTTAATCTCTGCTCCCCCTGACTGTGCCTCTGTTTGGCTAACATCATCATCAGAGCCTACCAGTACTCCAACATCAGGTGGTAGGAGTCCTACACTTCCACTGTCAGGATCACCTGTGATTATAAGCAACAAACACAGGAATGAAATTACTACTTCCTTAAATATTAACCCAAAATATTGAATAAAAAGTAAAACTGGTCACACAATTGCAGATGCTACAGCAATGCAGACACTCATTACATCTTTCTTAAACATCCAGATAATGTATATCTAAATAATGCTTAATAAGAACAAAAACAAAAACAAATGTTTACCATGTGCAGATGTCTCAACTCTTTCCAAGAAGGATGGGCCTGGAAGAAAGGAAGCAATGAAAGGATGGCAAGTAATCATCAAAATGGGAATAACACAGGGACAGTGAATACACAATCGCCTATATGACCTGTAAGAAATAGCTCTAACTGAAACTTATCTGAGACATCCACCCACACCTATATTTATTGAACAACTCTCTTGTATAACTATGACTTATCAATAAATACAGATAGAAAAAAAACACGTATCATAAGCAGTAGCAGCCAAATTATATTGTAGTATACAAGCCAGTATAATGTTGTCGTAGGTAAGCTTACTTGGAATGTGCTCCTGGGACTCAGCCTGATTGATTACTGGATGAGAATTATCATTGTTAAATAGTAAAGAATGTAAACTATGAATGCCAATCAATTTTCACTGTGCCAACCACTCCTGTGGAGGTTTCCCTGGGCCATCTGAGAGGCATAACACCAGTGTCAGTGATATGTACATTACATTTCTCTTCAATCTCATGTAAAATTGCAAAAGCAAATGTAAGAACATAGTTGTGGTGCAAAGTATAACATGTAAATGCTTGACAAAACTGCCTATGCCAACAATGAAATATAATAAGTGCATCTCCCCTGTGAGTCTCTGAAAGGTTCCTGTAGCTAATATTCTAAGTACTACACATACTTTGGTCTCCACAGGTGTTGGTTCCCCTTCTTTTGTCCTTGCTCTCAGGTGAGAATGACAAAGGATGCAGAGTTCCTGGACTATGACACTATCCACCCTGTAGCAGTCTATTTCTACGTCATGCAGACCATGAAAAGTTAAAAGGTGTCTAAATACCCTCCCCCTACTTGCCTGAGGTCTAGCAGCAGCAGCAGCAGCAGCATAGACTTAAGCCTGTTGCACATACACATATAGAAGATCAGAATTAGCCCCTAACATTCTTTTTCTCCAGTGTAGTTTCTGTGGCAGCATCCCAATAGGTTTTGGAGTACAGCGCAAAATGCTGCACTAAGTGTACACGATTGCTTTATAGCTTGTTGAATAGTTCCACAATCTTGGATTGATTGATTAGCATACAATCCAGCTGATTATGCAGTCATTAGCAGACCATGATGTTTACTGTGTTTGCGGAGAGTCGCTTACTGAATATGAATTGGCATGCTATAGTGTGTGTATCAAGCTGTTTAGGGTTTAATGAATCCACCCCTATATTTTTTACTAAGCAGCTTGCCCTTGTACCTTTTAATTTTACATTTCAGTCAGCAAGCAAAGCCCACTCCTCTCAAGATTTATCACTGTCAGCTTGTTTCCATGGAAACATAAGAACAGAATGTACAGCTGCCATCAACAGCAGACTTCTCAACGTACTTGACCATTTATTTGCTAAAGGAAAACTATTCATTATATGCACAGTGGTCTTTTGTTTTTACAGCCCACATGCTTATAGAAAAAACACTGCGGTGGTGGTGCTGCGGTAGCGCTGTCACCTCACAGTAAGATGTTGTCCCGTTTGATTCTCAGCAAGAGAGTCTTCTGTGTAGAAACATGCGTGAATGGGTGTACCTTCGTTGAAGGTTGTGCGTCAGGGCTGGCCACACAGCACGTAAAAATCTACTGCCAATCATTAGCGGACCGGAGTTCCGCTGTGGCGACCCCTAACCGGGAAAAGCCGAAAGACACAACAACAACATGCTTATACAAAAAAAAGTATTACATTAAGCTAAGGGCATTCATCCAGACATTCACCAATGCAAAAGTAAAGGAAAACATCTTAGTTCTTATGTATATCATAATTACTGCATTCTATAGATGTTCTGGACCAAAAAGCTGATGATGTGGCCAATAATTCTGGTGGAGTGTGCCTTAGGTGGCTTGGGTAATAATAAACCTTTTTCTTGCAGAGAAAAACAATGCAATCAGTGAGCCATCTGGCCAAAGTTACTTTTGATACAGTTTTGCCCAACTTAGCTTTGGAAAAGGAAATCATTTTTCTGATTTTCTAGAATTTTTAGTTCTGTGAATGCAGAATCTGAATTGTCTGTGAACATTATGTCAGTACTATTTTGTTTTCTCTCTCGTTATTGCAATTGGGACTCATTATCCCATTTACTTCAGGCAACGGCATTCTGTCAACTAAGCTAGACTGTCCATGTGGGGAAAGTAGAAAAAAACAACAGTGACAAACGTCTGAATGTTTCCAGGATTATGTGCAAACCTTATACAGAAATGTGGAATACTGAAGCAGGTATGTACAACATTATGCAGTATAATTACCATCTTCCAAGCTTATCCAGCATCCCACTTCATTCTGCAGTCACCACTATAACTGCACATACCCAGGACAAAGTGTACTGGTTTAAAAGGTTTCTAATATCAGTGTCAGCTCTCACTCTTGTAATGAAGATGGGGAAAGACACCCATGTGGATTATTCTTGCTTCCATTTGCTTCATATTGTCTGTAGCCAAAACTATTTTGCATTCTTACACTGTAACTCCTGTAAAGCCTGTGTCCATTAGGCAGGGTTACTGTGCAAATTTGCAGCCTGAAGACTGCAGATTATGCCATCTCTGTCAAGATATACATGCATTTATACACATTCATTTGTTTTTATAGAAGTTGGTGTTGATGTTGACCAAGCTCTCATATAATCTAATAAATGACTCATGTATTCTCCCTTGTTGGAAAATTTTAGAAAGAAGACTGGTTAAGATTTGTTTGTGACACCACTTTAGGCAAGAAGAAAGAATTAGTCTGAAGGGATACTCTATCCTTATGAAAAATCAGGTAAGGTGGCTGAGAAGAAAGAGCCAGTAGCTCTGATACCTGTCTAGCTGTTGTAATGGCAACTGGGAAAAGGGTTTTCCATAACAAAACCATCAGTTCTGCCTTGGCTGAAGGCTCAAAGGGGGTTGAGTGAAAGCTTGAAAGATAACTGTTAGGTCCAATGGAGGAATGGGGTCCTTAACAGGAGGCAGAAGTAGAAGAATCCCCTTAAGAAAAGCCTTACACAACTTGAAGGAGACTGGGGAAGGGTGGTTTTTGCCTAGATGACCATATGAAATGGCAGCAGGTTGCACTTTAACTGTTAAATAACTAGCTCCATTATTGAAAATGGAAGTGAGAAAGTCAAGAACTACTGGAATAGGTGCTGAAAAGGGATTTAATTGTCTCTGAAGGGCCCAGATAGAAAATATTTTCCACTTGTTCTTATAAAATTTCCAGGTTGAAGCTTTCTGGGAGGATGTAAAAAATGTGATGAACTGAGGAAGATAGCCTGACATTTCTAGCCATCACTAGATGTGGAAAAAAAACATCCAATCAATTTGAGAAACTGACTGTCCAGGTGAGACAGTTTGGATGGGTGAGAGACAAGGTCCTGAACAGGATCCAGCACCCCGGGAGGGTGAACTACATGAGGCCACAAGAAGGGGAACCACACTTGGTGAGGCCAGAATGGGACAATGAGGGCTACCTTGCTCTTCCACTGTAATGCCTTCTTGAAAAACTTGGGAATAAGTGGAATGGGGTAAAAGCATATACACGACTGAGGGGGGGCAAATCAAAAAACAGAGAGTCTCTTGGTGACTCCCCCCTCTGGGGCATACCTCTCAACCTGGAAACATCAAAAATCTGGACAAGGCCTATGAAAAATAGGCACAAATCTGTACGCTGATTAACATAACATTTGCATACATAATTATGTAACCCCACCCACTCAACGGAATTGTGGGATGCCAACTTTCAAATGCTGACTGAAGAACAGACAACCAAAATATGGCACCTAAGTCCCCCTGCAGCCATTCCAATGTCCCATTACCTGGCTGTTTCTCCCCATTTACCATAAACACTAATGTGTGCATACTGCTTTACTTCTACAATGATTATTTGGATTTTATTTTATAGCACAATGCACAAACACTAATAGATATCTGCTAAACAAAGCAACACTATCTCAAAATGAAAATAGACTTGGCATTAAAACTTCTCTGCCCTTGAAACTCCGATTCATTGAAACAGCGTTGAAACCCACACCACATCCAAAGAAAATGCATCTGGCCTGTGGTGGATAAAGATAACCTTTGGGCTGTTTTCAAATCATTGGCCCCTTGCACACAAAACAAGAGACATACATGTGTTCTTTGATACACCTTCCTGACTTTATTAAATTAATTTCCTTGTTTAATAGAGTATACTTGTTAGACTTAAAGTGCATTTTAAATTTATTGTTGAACAGTTTTCAAGTAGGTAATGAAACAACATGCATGAACCAGTAATGACAAAACTGCCCAATTCAGAACATTTCCATCATAAAAGTCTACTTCCACGCACACACACAATATATATAATATACACACACACACACACACACACACACACACACACACACATATATATATATATATATATAATATATATATATATATATATATATATATATATAGAATGACAGTAGTGTAAGCCATAGGTATCTTGCACAGCTTCTCGCACTTAATTTCAATTTCAGTGTTTTTTTTTTTTGGGGGGGGGACAAAAGGCTAAAAACCTGGGACACATTTTAAACATCGCTTGTATAATTTTAGAAGGTTGCTAGAATAAAATGTTGTGTTACTATCATGTATATTACTGCCAAGTCTTGAACCCAGGACCCTGTGCACTATAGTCAAAGCAACATACCACTATGCCAAGTCAGCAGTTTCCTGAAATTTAGGAAGATTGAAACTTAAATGGCTATCATTTAGTGAATTCAGTTCTCACTTCTCACTTCTCACTATAGCTCTCAACCTCATAGCACAAAAAACCTGGACAAAGCCAATAATGGGGGAATACAGAATTCAATTATCACTTCTAACTATAGCTCTCAACATCATAGCACAAAAAACCTGGACAAAGCCAATAATGGGGGAATACAATCCTAAAATAGGGACAAATTTCAAATACTGATCTTATAAACTTAGAACATTGCTAGAATAAAAGGTTTTATGTTAACATTTATTTTCTGAAGAATATGAAGTCTGAAATTCAAATGCCTGTCATTATTTAGTGAATTCAATCCTTCAGTGATTTGCCACAAAAATCCTGAAAAAATACAGATTTTATGAGGAACAGAACAAAAATATCAGACATAAATTCACAAGTGGTGGTGGCTAGGGACTTTAGGCTCTTTTTATTTGTACCCAAGGTACAGGGTTTGAGCCTGAGTGCCTCAAGCCACCGGCTGTATTCATCTGGGGCATTTTCACACACACATACACACACACCAGTCCGGATGCCTCAAACACAAGCTATAAAATACCTGCAAGTGAGTCAGTAATCAAAAGCAAGTCCGTTCATGAGATTTTCAAAAGCTATAAAATGCCTGCAAGAGTGCAAGTAAGTCCAGAGAAGCAAGCAAGTCCATTCACTAGAGATTTCAAAAGCTGTAACAGATACATTCAAGCAGTTGCTCATAGGCTGACAGAGCTGAAATTATCGTGCACATGAGGATGTCAGCTTAAAAAGTGAAATTTTTTTTTAAAAAAGCTGGAAAAAAATTTTAAATGAAGAGAAATTTGGTATGGTTGGGAGGTATGCTCTGGGAGGATCAGGGCAAAGTACCTTCTGCACTTGGAACTGAGGAAAGAAGCAAAGAGGTCTCAGCATGGTTGACCCCACTGATGAAATATCATTTCCACCACTGACTGACTGAGAGACCACTTGTGTGATAGACTTGCTCAATTTGTCTGCTGGCACATTGGTTTTCTCTGGAATATGCATTGCAAATAGAAAGCACCTGGAAGAGGTCACCCATGGCCACATTCTCATTGTCTCTCAACATAGGGGATTGCATAGGATTGGGTTCCCCCTGTTTGTTGATGTACCAAACCACTGACATGTTGTCCATATGAATAGCAATCATCTCTAGAAGGAGATCATCTTGAAAAGCCTGCATGGCGAATAGGACTGTTCTCAAGTCAAGGATATTGATGTGGCATCACTTGCCTTGGACTATCATTCCCAAGTAATGCCCCCCACCCTAGTTGGGAGGCATCTGTTGTCACTGCAAAGGGTGGCTCCAAGAAACTTCTATGTGAATCCACCAGACTATGCCTGATTGCAAATATTTGTGATGCAAATTGGTGCTGTCTGTGGACAGAGCCTTATTGACCACTTTACCATTGTAGAACCATCATGTGAAAATGTGCTAAGGGTACCAATACTATTGAAGCTACCATTGATCTGAGGAGCTGTAACACTAATCTGGCTAGAGGTGAATGAAGAGAAAGGATGTGTAAGGCTTGATCAAATAAAGTGTCAGTTCTTGTCTGTGACAAACTTGCAACCCGTGTTACTGTATCTAGATAGGTACCAATGAACTCCGGAGTTTGAGTATGGGAAAGTGAAGACTAGGTGTAGTTTATTGTAATGCCACAGATGGAAAAAGTAGCCCCTGGTATGGATCAGTAGAGGCTTCATGGAGAAAAGTGCAGAAAGGAGATGGTCATCTAGATAAGGAAACACATGGAATTCATGCAGTCTCAGGTGAGATGCAACCACTTGCACCTGGTAAACATCCTGGGGGTTGTGGTGAAACCAAAGGGCAGGGCTCTGAACTGGTAGTGACTGACCTGTAGCTGGAAGGGTAGATATTTCCTGGAGTGCCTGTGCATCTTGATACAATAGTATGTATCCTGAAAATCTATGGAGCACATTTCATCACCCTTCCTCATGAGTGCCAGGATGGCCTGAACCATGACCATCCAGAACTTTGAGTGTTTCAAGAACTGATTTAGATTCCTGAGATCCAAAATTGGCCTTAGGTCCCCTGTCTTTTTTGGCACTAAAAAGAATCTTGAGTAGGTTCCAGATCTTTTTTTTGGTCTGAGGGGACAAGTTGGATGACCGTTTTCTTCAGTAGTTTTCCTATTTCTATAGCTGCTGCTTTCCTCTCACTGAGTGGAATGCCAGGAATTCTTTTGTTGTGTTTTTGGTGGTAGAAGGGAAAATGGTATGTAATAATCTCTGGATATTATAGTCTGTACCCAGGTATCTCTGGTAATAGCTATCCAGGCTCTGGATGTAGAGATAGGTGCTCCCAACTGCCTCCAGTGTGCAACAGCCAGGTAACCCTTCAGGGATTCAAAAAGGGCTTCTCAGACAAAGGACCTCTGAAGCCCTGATGTTGCAGGCCACCTGTGCCATTGGGATGGCATCTTCCATTAGGGTTCCACCCTCTATTGCATAGGGATCTTTCTCCATAGGAGTCCTGGGAATTACCTTATATCTTTCTGAACCACATCATTCTGTTACCTCTCTAGTTTCAAGAGAAGGTCCTTTGAGGATTACAAATATGGATTCCCATGGAAAATAATGTCTGCCCATCTTTTTTCCTCCTGGAGAGAGTCTCTTTCACCTTAGGGCCAAACAAGGATGAATCCTTCAATTGGGAGACTGATGAATGAACACTTGATGGGCTCCACAAAATCACAAAGGTGCATCCAGACATGCCTTTTAATGGCTATTCCTGAACCCGCAGCTCTGTAAGCTCTTTATGAGGCATGAGAAATCAGTCGCATGGAAGCATTAGATAAGGACTGGAGGATGGACAGTTGCAGAGATGCTGTCTTTTTGTCCTCCGCAGACATGGACCCTGAGGGCATATTGAAAAACTGTTTGATTAATTCCCTCTGAAATATAATTAACATGTGCCAGATAATTCAGAGACCTGGGGGCAAAAGTCGTTGAGGTGTAGACATGCTTTCCAAAAATGTCCAACTCCCTGTACTCTCTGTTAGGGGGGGGTGAACATAAAAACTCTGTTTTGGAAGCTCTTTCTTAGTGGCTGCTGTGACCACCATAGCACCCACTGGGGGATCCTTGCACCAATGAGCTCTATCCTTGGGTGCAACAAGATATTTGTCAGGGCATTTGGGTATAGACTTAGTGACATCTGGATCCTTCCAAGTCTAGCAGGAGATAAGTTATATCATCTCATCCACTGGGGGACTATCCAAACTGTATCTGAGCCAGATCTGACTCTTCTTGTGAAGGTTGGGAAGGGGGATCAGAAGACAAATCACCTTTCTGTCTCAAAGGTTCAAGTATTTCATCAAATGAGACATCCTCAAATGGTGGCAGGGGGAACCCTTCCCCTTCATCAAAGTCAGTGTCTTTGGTAAAAGACTCATGTGTCTCCTCGTAAATGTCCACTTCCGAGGGGGCTCTATGGTGGGAGGTTTCAAAGAGGACTCAGAAGTGCCAGCAGAGTCCTGAATGAGGACAGTATCTAGTCTTGATTGGACTGGTTATCTTGATAAGACAGTATGAAAAGACACAGCATCCACAGTAGACAGTTAAGGATGGATGGACCCAAGGGGGAAAGGATGTCTTTTTCACTGAGGTGAAGAAACTCTCTCCACTATATCAAAAGCAGAAGCTATGGGAGAACCCAGTCTTGACTGCACAGGATCCAGAGAAGCCTGTGCAGGATGGAACCCAATCCCTCCCAGGCTTTAGCCTCAGTGCAGGGGTAAAAATCAAGCTATCTAGTGCCAAGGCTCTGAGAGGAAGGGACAGCTCCAAGAACACTGGAGTCAAACCCAGCCCCCTGGATGCGGCACTGATGCTACAGCCCTGTGACTATTCTGGATCTGACAAAGTTGAACCCATCTCGGTCAGAGATGGTGTTTTAGTTATAGAAGCTCAGCCCTTTGGATCTGACACAGACAAGCTCAGAATTCTGAGGTCCAAAATGTTCGAAACCACAGGAAAGATCAGAGTGGAAGTCAAAGGATAGGGTTGTACTGTAGGTAGGCTCACAGATCTGATTGGAGCTGGAGCTGGATTAACACCTGACTGAATCTGGGTTGTGAGAAACTTTCTTATCATCCTATCCATGTCCCTTTTGTTAGGCTAATAGAAGGCCTGAAGGAGGAAGATGTTGAAGGTGGATGGGATACCCTTTGATGACTGTCCTGCAAGAAAGGGGAGTACATCCTCAAAGTTACTGGCTTCAAAGAAAACTTGGATGAGGCTTGAAGTGACTTAGATTTTGCCCAGGTTGGGTCCAAGTGTGTAGCTGAATCTGAAGATTTTGACCTGGTTGGAAATGGACCCGAGGTGGTTCACGGATCCGACATTTTAGAGATTTTCTTGGGTGGAGCCAAGCCCAAAGAAGCTGAAGGAGGACAATGATTAGAGGAATGCTTCCTCAATTCCTTGCTTTTATCAGCTGCTTCTCCTGATGTTTTTTTAGAAGAGGATTTAGCTCCAGAAGCAGAAGAAGAAGAAGAAGAAGTGAGGAGAGTTTTCAAAATCAGTTTGTTCTTCCTTTCCACCACAGCCCTGTGGTTAAAACCAGTACAAATGTCATATTCGACATTTAGATGGCCCTGTCCCAGGCAATAAATGCATTTGAAATGATTATCTGAGTTTGGAATTTTATGTCCATATGAGGAGCACTTCTTAAAACCAGTTGGCTTCTCTGGCATAATGAAATCAGAAACAACCAGCAGAAATTATAAGACAATCAGCCAGAAAAGTATAACAGCAATGGTAAAAGAAATACCCAAAGCTAAAATGCAAGATCCTACTACCAACAATGGTAATCTGGGAAGTACCAACAACAGGCACCAAACCAAAGAAAGCAAGGGCACAAGGTCCAACACTACACTAACAAGAAGAAAGTGAACTAAAAGTCCTAAGAAGAAGGAATTAATATAATTGTTGTTTATATTGGTGAGGAAGTAATCATGAAAAAGATCATCCAAAAAAATAAACTCTATAAAGCACGCTGAGGTAAAGTTGACCACATCCTATCACTGAAGTGGCAAATGAGATCTGAGGTAACTGAGGAGAAGAAGGGGACTGCGGCAGTGTACTTACTAGCTAGTAAATGAATATACTAAAACTGACAGAATTACTTAAAAATGGCAGAATGACTGGTCCTTATCTAGCAGTTTCTTTTTTCACATTGGGAGAGCTGAAATTAAGCTGTTGATCAGTGGGCAGCCTCTTGGAAAGATCAGAAGCCTTTTCTTTTTTGTGCATTTCTTTTTTGAGAAATAGGGCTTATCCACAGTTCAACTGAAAAAAAAACAGTCATATAATTTAAAGTACCCATAATAGAATTGTTTTCTGATGCAGATTTTGACAATTAATGAGAATTCTTTCTATCAGAATTTTGACAGGAAGGAAAATGAATCTACTGCACATAAAAATATTCCTCATCACTAAACTAATTAGCAGAAGGTGTTATTTTAGTTTTCTTTTTCACTGTTGAACGTTCATAGGGCAATCTGCATCTCATTGTTCTAACCACAGACCAAAATCAGTCAGAGGATTGTTCATAGGTTCATAGGTTCATAGGTTTATACTAGGCTATCTGCCCTAAGGCATTTATAAGCCTAGCCCAAAGCTTTGTGGCTTACGCCACCCCTTATGTTAAAAAATACTGTGCCCATTAGTTTGTTGTGCCTCTGTCCAGCAGTGACACAGAGATGATTCCCAGGGTAAACCTACGATCTCCCATCCACCGGTCAAGATTTCTCTTGAACAGAGCCAGCGAGGTGCTCTGCCTCACATGGACCGGGATTTTATTCCACAGCATAGGGAGTCTCTGGGTGACAAATCTATCCCTCCAGCATGTCCTATTTATATCCGTGCTAAGGTTTAAGTCACTTGCTCTAGTGGATCTGGTAGATTTGGATTTTTGAGGTGGAGCATGTCCATTAATTCCGGGTTGGACATGGCCTTGTATGTCAGGCACAGGTCACCTCTGAGCAGGCGGTATGCGACTGAATAGAGCTGGAGTTTCTTCAGTCTGGCAGCATATGACAGATTTTGGAGTCCCTTTATCCTTTTGGTGAGGAACTTTTGGGGTCTCTCCAATTGCTGCAGGTGTCGGGTGAGATACATCCCAAATGGGGCATTGTACTCGATCATTGGTCTGATAAGTGAAGAGTACAGGGGAACAATGACCTCACTTGATCTGGATGTGAATCCCTTCATGATCAGGTGGGCAATGTAGAAGGTCTTTCTAACCACTTTAGCAATGTGAGTGTCAAAAGTAAGGCCACTGTCAACCTGGGTCCCCAGGTCCCTGATAACCTCTTCTGTGCTTAATGGATTGCCACCTATATGGTAGCTTGGGGTTACCTTGTTTTTCCCAAAGGGTATGACTATACATTTTTTGGCATTTAACTTCAGACCATGGCTCTGGCACCAGTTATCAGTTTCCGTGAGACCCCTCTGAAGGATATCTGTGTCCGATGTACTTTCCACTATAGCGCCCAGTTTGCAGTCATCTGCAAACTTTGTCAGCCATAGTCCTCCTATGTTTGCCTGTACTTCTGAGAAGTAGATGCCGAACAACAGGGGGCCAAGGACTGAGCCCTGTGGGACACCACTTGTGACTGGCTTGGAGTCTGACATGGCGCCAGCAACTCTAACCCTGTGGGTTCTGTCCTTTAGCCAGTTTGCAACCCATCTTGTGACATATGGGTTTACATTTAAGCTGGTAAGTTTCTCTATAATACCCGAGTAGGGTATTGTGTCAAAAGCTTTTGCAAGGTCAAGGTAGGCTGTATGAACTGCCTTTCCCTCATCAATGGCCTTGGTGACTGTTTCGAAGAAGTCAACCAAGTTCAAAAGGCATGATCTGCCCTTGACAAAGCCAAACTGGGTCGGGTCCAATGTCTGCAAGTCCCCTATGTCTTTGTTTATGAGTTCCATTATGATCCTCTCCATAGCTTTGCAGACCAGGCTTGTTAAGCTTATGGGGCGGTAATTACCAGGGTCCATAGAGGTACTGCCTTTGTGGAGTGGGACCACAGTTGCCGTACGCCACTCCTTGGGCACGTATCCTGTGGTAAGGCTAAGATTAAACAGCTGCCTTATATGCGGGTTTAGTTCCTCGTTGAGTTCGTGTAGCACACAGCCGGGACACCATCCGGTCCCATTGATGCTGTGTTTTTAGCTTTAGAGAGAGCAGCTTTCACCTGCACATTTGAGATGTCTGGGAGGCTACACTCCGCTGGGATAGTTATCTCTCCTTTTGGGGGGGAGAGGGGGGTGAAGTTTGCACTGAACCTGTCTGCCAGTATGTTGGCAATGTCTGTGGGTTCAGTGATTTTTGTATCATTTTGGACTAATTCTGCACATATCTGGGAGTTTCCACCCAGGTTTCTAACATAGCTGAAGAAGGCCTTATGATTGTCTTTTGAATCTATTGCAATTTTTCTCTCAAAGTTGGCCTTGGATGATTTTTATGAGTGCTCGTATTTTTGTACTAATAATGATCAAGGGTGTCTTCTCTTTTATGGATTTTGCTCTATCATGTAACAGCTTTCTCCTCTTATTGTAAAGTTTGTTTATGGCTGGGGTCCACCAGACTGGACGTTTGCCCTTGGTGGAAAGAGTCTTGGTTTTATTAGGGATTGCCTGATCCATGCAGTCCTGGAGGTATTCGTAGAAGGCATTTGTAAGGGCTTCCGCAGCTTGGGTTGTGGTTTCCACTAGCTCGGGGGCCTTGAAGGATACCATACCAGTCTTGAGTAGTGTGAAGTTTGCTTTAGAGAAGTTCTTCACTGTGGTCTTTTTCGTTTGGGGTGGGGCGGGATGTGGATTTCCAGTGAGATAAGTTTGTGATCTGATCTCACCAATGAGGGATATACTTCCGGTGTGGAGCATTTTGTCCCCATGTTTGTGATGATGAGATCTAGTATATTTTCTCCTCTTGTGGGAACGGTGACTAGTTGTTCCATGGCATTTGAATTTATGAACTCCAGGAACCTTTGGGCTAGAAAGTTGGGGCTTGAGTAATGTTCCCAGTCTATATTCGGGTAGTTGAAGTCACCCAATATAATGGTGTTTGGAGATACATTTATACCCTCCAGTGTCTTCAGGAAGGCTGTGTGGGGTTCCTGAGTTTGAGAGGGTGGCCTGTAGCATGCTACAAATTGTAGAGCAGTTTTGCCTATGGTTAATTGCACCTGGATGGTTTCTGATGCTTCGTGCGTTGCCACCAACCTGGAGGTGTGGGTATCCTTGAGGAATATGGATACACCCCCTCCTTTTGTGGTGTGGTCCGGGTTTTGGGGCCGGAACGCATGATATGAGGTAAAACCTGATAGTGCCGGGGTGCTCTCAGGAGCCTTGAACCAGGTGTCAGTCACAGCACAGACATCGATGTTCTCCATACTGAGAAGGGCCTCGAGTGCGTGCATTTTGAGATTTAGACTTCTGGCATTGAGCAGCATTACCCTTAGTTTCTTCCCATTTTTGTTTTCTAGGGTGGTAGGTTTAGAATTTGAGCCTTGCCTAAAAAAAGCACTATAGGGGTGGCAAGAGCCTTAGCCAATATCCGGAATCCCAGGGGTGACAGGTGCAAGCCGTCCCTTGCGAAGCAGCGTGACTTGTCAAGCATGTCATCCCAGGCAGACAGACACTGGATCCCCTTTGAATGACACCAGAAATTAAGCCAATTGTTAAAGCTGATCATCTTGTCTCTATGTTGTGGCATCATTCTTGGTGAAGGAAGGATACTGCTCAGGGTCAGGGTCATACCTGCCTGGGCTACATAATCAGAGAGCTCCTCTATGTCTCTTTTCATGTAGTCCAGGGAGGTACGTCTCAGGTCGTTCACACCAGCATGGACAATGACTGTGTCATATTTGTACTTGCTGTGGAGTGACCCAGTGCTTGTGTTATGTGGCGGATTCTAGCGCCAATAGGCAGCTTACTGTGACCCTCTCCTTGTTCAGCCTGGTGAGTGGGACGTCAGTGTGTCTGACTATGGAGTCACCTATGACAAGTATGTTTGGTGTTGTATTTGGCCTTAAGGGCTGTGACTGCTTTGCACACTGATTTTGTGGTTTATGTGTTGCCTGTGGTGTGTCATGAGGTGGCAGTTGCTTGGATGTCTGCTTTGGAGGCCTCTGCTGTTTAGGTAAATTTTTGGTCAGAGCCTCCGAGTATGACTTTGTGTGTTTATGTGTTTGATTCATTGTTGTGATAGCTTTATGTGAGACTGGTTTTGTGGTGTGTGTAGTTGCCTTCTCCTCCTTTCTGGTCTTGCCAGTCCTGAGTTGAGAGAGCTCAGCCTCTAGTTTGGTTAAATAGCTGCATCTCTCGCAAGTATTTGTGTTATGTGGGAGGAGGAGAGGGTTGTCAGTGTACATGAGGCAATTGTAACATTGCCTCAATATTCCCAAATTCACCAACTGGACAGGAGAGGACGCCAGCATCTGGCCCTTCGACATGCTAGAGAAATTTAGAAGTTAGGGGTGTAACTGAATAAGAGAGGACTTAGTAAGGAAGTGGGTACTCCTGGGGGCGGGGTTGCTAGTGAGGGACTTTGTATAATACAGAAGTGCTAAACCTGAAAAGAAGATGCTTTTAAGACAAGTAAAAGCTATTAGGAACAAGTGCTGCACTTTTTAGTTAAGGGATATACTGTTTAGATTGCTAGTAGAGCAGTTCTAAGAGAAAAAATGAAGAACAGACTTTATGGAGCCAGAAAAAGTTTAACCTTGTTAAACCAGTGCTGCCCGATGCTGCTCTAGTGGCAACTCTGCGCTAAATCTCGCTAAAGCACTCTAAAGCGTGCTTGATAGCAGGGGCTGGAAAGAGCCAGGAATTGACCCAAAACGGCCAATAAAACTACAGTTTCAAGTCAGTAACCACTCCCATGGGGGCAGGGAAGCAGCTCAATGTTTTTCACTGCCACTGATCAACAGAGAGACTTTCCTTAAGCCCAAGCAAAAATGGCCTCACAGAAACTTACAAAACAGTTCAAGAACAGCAAGCCTGTAACTTGAACTTTTTTAAATCTCAGAAAAGTGGGAAAAAAGCAAGATTTTTTTTTTTGTTTTTTCAGAGATAGCAGAGGTTCACAGGTAATATCAAGTTATAACAGTGCAGTAAATGACCCCACACAAGAGTGCTAGGTCAAAGACAGAAAATATGCAAGTTTTGAGAAAAAACGATTTTAAAATTAAGTGCAAACAGGAAATTCAGTAAACAGCTTTTGGTTGTGCTCTAAATACAGCTACTAATGCAGAAATCAAGTTTAACAAGCCGGAAAATGCTCAAACTAGGCAGCTATGCAGAAAAACTTATCAAATAAACAGAGGAAAAATACTTAAAATCTCAAAAGTGGCTCCTTTCTTCTCTCAGCATTTTCTCCTCTTGGTGGGTGCTTCACCAACAGCCAACAAGCCTGAAAAGATGCCAAAACCAAGAGGCAACTAGGTTTTAAGAGAGGGAGATGAAGGAGTTTTGGAAATGAGCCCTTTTGGCCAATAAAACTACAGTTTCAAGTCAGTAACCACTCCCACGGGGATGCAGGGAAGCAGCTCAATGTTTTACACTGCCACTGATCAACAGAGAGACTTTCCTTTAGCCCAAGCAAAAATGGCCTCACAGAAACTTACAAAACAGTTCAAGAACAGCAAGCCTGTAACTTGAACTTTTTTAAATCTCAGAAAAGTGGGAAAAAAGCAAGATTTTTTTGTTTGTTTTTGTTTTTTCAGAGATAGCAGAGGTTCACAAGTAATATCAAGTTATAACAGTGCAGTAAATGACCCCACAAAAGAGTGCTAGGTCAAAGACAGAAAATATGCAAGTTTTGAGAAAAACAATTTTAAAATTAAGTGCAAACAGGAAATTCAGTAAACAGCTTTTGGTTGTGCTCTAAATACAGCTACTAATGCAGAAATCAAGTTTAACAAGCCAGAAAATGCTCAAACTAGGCAGCTATGCAGAAAAACCTATCAAATAAACAGAGGAAAAATACTTAAAATCTCAAAAGTGGCTCCTTTCTTCTCTCAGCATTTTCTCCTCTTGGTGGGTGCTTCACCAACAGCCAACAAGCCTGAAGAGATGCCAAAACCACGAGGTAACTAGGTTTTAAGAGAGGAAGATGAAGGAGTTTTGGAAATGACCCCTTTTGGCCAATAAAACTACAGTTTCAAGTCAGTAACCACTCCCACGGGGGGCAGGGAAGCAGCTCAATGTTTATCACTGCCACTGATCAACAGAGAGACTTTCCTTTAGCCCAAGCAAAAATGGCCTCAGAGGAACTTACAAAACAGTTCAAGAACAGCAAGCCTGTAACTTGAACTTTTTTAAATCTCAGAAAAGTGGGAAAAAAGCAAGATTTTTTTGTTTTTGTTTTTTCAGAGATAGCAGAGGTTCACAAGTAATATCAAGTTATAACAGTGCAGTAAATTATCCCACACAAGAGTGCTAGGTCAAAGACAGAAAATATGCAACTTTTGAGAAAAAAAACGATTTTAAAATTAATTGCAAACAGGAAATTCAGTAAACAGCTTTTGGTTGTGCTCTAAATACAGCTACTAATGCAGAAATCAAGTTTAACAAGCCAGAAAATGCCCAAACTAGGCAGCTATGCAGAAAAACTTATGAAATAAACAGAGGAAAAATACTTAAAATTTCAAAAGTGGCTCCTTTCTTCTCTCAGCATTTTCTCCTCTTGGTGGGTGCTTCACCAGCAGCCAACAAGCCTGAAAAAACGCCAAAACCACAAGGCAACTAGGTTTTAAGAGAGGAAGATGAAGGAGTTTTGGAAATTACCCCTTTTGGCCAATAAAACTACAGTTTCAAGTCAGTAACCACTCCCACGGGGGCAGGGAAGCAGCTCAATGTTTTTCACTGCCACTGATCAACAGAGAGACTTTCCTTTAGCCCAAGCAAAAATGGCCTCACAGAAACTTACAAAACAGTTCAAGAACAGCAAGCCTGTAACTTGAACTTTTTTAAATCTCAGAAAAGTGGGAAAAAAGCAAGATTTTTTTTTGTTTTTGTTTTTTCAGAGATAGTAGAGGTTCACAAGTAATATCAAGTTATAACAGTGCAGTAAATGACCCCACACAAGAGTGCTAGGTCAAAGACAGAAAATATGCAAGTCTTGAGAAAAAAACGATTTTAAAATTAAGTGCAAACAGGAAATTCAGTAAACAGCTTTTGGTTGTGCTCTAAATACAGCTACTAATGCAGAAATCAAGTTTAACGAGCCAGAAAATGCTCAAACTAGGCAGCTATGCAGAAAAACTTATCAAATAAACAGAGGAAAATACTTAAAATCTCAAAAGTGGCTCCTTTCTTCTCTCAGCGTTTTCTCCTCTTGGTGGGTGCTTCACCAACAGCCAACAAGCCTGAAAAGATGCCAAAACCATGAGGCAACTAGTGTGTTGGTTTAGATCCCTGGTGTTTTAAAGCAGTTTCTTGTGAAACAGTACAAAATCCTGTAGCAAAGGATTTAAACTCAGAGAAGGATTAAACCAGTTCAGAAGCCATATTATATGAAAAATGGTGCACCTAGGGTGATAAGAAATGTTGATGTACTGGGCTCTTCCAGTACTGAAAAGTCTAAAAATGGCATTCCCTTAGTGGATAGCAATGCAGGTAGTCACAAAAGTGCTGTTGTGTGAATTTGAGAAGAAAACATGTTCCAAATAGTTATCCAAGTCAGTAGCAATATGTAGCATGCATGATAAGGATACTGGTACATGAACCATAGCTTAAAATGTCACATAAAAGGAATGTCATCAAACATAACAGGTAATCAAAATTATCCAGTGAAAATGCTAAAGTTACAGTACAAGAAAAAGTCCTGCAGAGCACAGAAACATGCATATTACGTATAAGCGTCAAAATTCAGTTTGATTATGTAATGTACCAAGTGTGTAATAATCAAAAACTATTTACAAAATGTTCTTTTTACCACAGTTCAACCATAAACTCTGTCCATAACTGCAAGGCTATAAACAACAATAATGTCATTCTGCTGTTCTGTTGAATGCTACAAAATGAATTCCTTCTCCAAGACAATTTATATTTTCAATGATGTTTTGTACATGTCATAGGAAAAGACAATATTTAGCAAGAGTCTGCTTATGAATTAGCCTGCCATCTTTCTTTCAGTTTTTCTGAATTCAGCACAGAAACATGCATATTACGTATAAGCGTCAAAATTCAGTTTGATTATGTAATGTACCAAGTGTGTAATAATCAAAAACTATTTACAAAATGTTCTTTTTACCACAGTTCAACCATAAACTCTGTCCATAACTGCAAGGCTATAAACAACAATAATGTCATTCTGCTGTTCTGTTGAATGCTACAAAATGAATTCCTTCTCCAAGACAATTTATATTTTCAATGATGTTTTGTACATGTCATAGGAAAAGACAATATTTAGCAAGAGTCTGCTTATGAATTAGCCTGCCATCTTTCTTTCAGTTTTTCTGAATTCAGCAGCTCTCCTGTCATACTGGTTGAGTTGTTTGTATATATCTAGCCAATACAAACATTGTTATTTTACGTTTTAGCAAGCTGATAGAATAGAGACAGCCAAATGTGAAGGTTATATGGCAATGCCTATTTCCAGAAAGGAATGATCTCTTAGCAGAATTGTTAGGATATGGTTACTATTGCTTTATTTATGCTTCATATAATATTAGTGCTTTATATGTCCTCCCCGCGGTCGAGTGGCGTTCAAAAGACATGCGTGAATGGGCATGCCTTCGTTGAAGGTTGGGCATCAGCCTGGCACCTCTGCACCGAAAAAATCTACTGCCAATCATTAGTGGACCGGAGTTCCGCTGTGGCGACCCCTAACCGGGAAAAGCCGAAAGAAGAAGAACAACATAATAGTAGTGCTTTATCAGCACTGCAATTGTGAGAACATGACAAGTGCTTTAAAGGTGTTGTTGCTGAAAGCCAATGCAGAAATCAGTCAGTGTTCTGTTCACTGCTTTCAACTTCTTCAAAGGACAATGTTACCCTTCACTGTGGTTATCCTTATCGCAGAGTTATTTTCCCTATAATATATCCAATTTTTTCAATGCTCAGAAAGTCTTGAGCACTTTACATTTTTTTCATTTCAATCTATTTTACTGCCACAAGTCATGAAGGTCCCATCTCTTTTGTTTATTTGAATTTCACATTGTTTCAGAAAGGAATTTGTGTCAGCTTGTATTACTTGGGCTAGACAGCAGACATTCTGTATTTTAGAAATGGTTGGTTGCCTTCACAAATTTACAGCATGAGACTGTCCAGTTATGGTCAGCCAAGGGCTATAACTCATTCATATCTGCAGTGTTGACCTTGCTGTTTAGTGCTTCTTGCCTGTAGCATCAGCCATGTGGACTACATTGTCTCTATCAAGCCTACAGCACTTGAAAGGAAGACCACACACAGTGTTTTTGTTACAATATAACTTAATTCAGTATTGCATTTACTGTAATCAGTGTGATGATTAAGCTGCTTAAATGTGAGAAAATTATTTAATTCAATATGTAATGCAAAGAAAGTTATTTTACTTTTTGAGATGATTGTTTCTTTAATTATTTTTTTTATTCTGAGTCCATGACAATTGCTGTCCAGCCTGCCAATTGTCAGGATTGTAACATGTCATTAACTGACTAGTGTCAGGTGTTAATAAGTTAAGCAGCTAAATTGAAACTGCTTTTTTCCCAAAAGAGTTAATTGTTAAAAAATTCTTTATATAAAGAAAAGGGATTAGGTATACTTCAGTGCTACATAAACAAGTTGGTAACTACTCTCCTTTTAGTCAGCGGTGAAATGACCCTTTTATTTATTTAACTATAAAAATAAGCACATCAACAAGCTTACAAGTGTCTGCAATTTGCCTTTACTAGCTCTTTAAAATGACAATGTCACTCTTCATGGAACAAAACTGACAACTTCTATACCCTGCAAATATGACTGGAGTGACAATCTGGAATATTTAGAATGGCAGAAGGCTAAGTGTCTGTTGTGATGATTAAATAAAAGTACAGCTTCTAGTTGCAGGTACGTGATGAAGAAAATGAATAAAGGGATAGTCCTAACACAGGTTCAGTTTGCAATACCTGAATGTAGGCTGTAGTCCATCAGTTCACAAATAGCTGTAAACGTCAATACTTTGGCTACATTGTAAAGATACTAACAATAGTATTTACATCTTATAGATGTTACATGTGCAAGTTGTAGGCCATAACTGAATTTCCAGTATCTCAACAGACAGGAATTTTGCATTACTATTAAGTAGCAAACTGAAACCCAGCACAGTACAGAGAAGTACACATTGTCATAAATTCTGGTTTAGCTGAAGTCTCAGTATGCTATAAAGGGTAACAATATAACAAAAAATGGAATACTGTGAAGACATGTGTGCCTCAGTAAAAAAAAGAAAAATATCAGAATGTGACAAATTTCAAAACTGAAGACTGGAGTGGTTTTCCACAAATCTTACAATAAAGTGCTGCTTTGTAAAGGTAGAGATTTGATGAACAGTCATACAAGAAACGTAGTTTTGAAAAAATACAGTACATTCCTAAGCCTACAAATTCAGGACTGAACATACACAGTTTTCCCCTGTGGACAAAGGGAAATACAAGAAGCTTGCAAGTGCTTTATAAAACTGTTAGTTACATATGACCAACAGGAAGCTCCTTCAGTAGACTCAAGTATGACACCTAAGAAAGAGTGTGGGGAAGGGAATGACAATAGTTGAAGTACTAAGTGTCCACCTTAGAAACCCTGTAATTTAGCTAGCTTATTTTGTTGTGACTTTAATTTTTTCTATAAACTTTTTTTAATACACTTTTTTGTCCTCATGCCTGCCAACTATCAAGTCTCCCCCAGTCAACCTCTTGCCTTTTGCTCTGCAGTATTGAGTATCCAGTATATAAGTAAGAGTCATCCAGAAGGGCCATCATCAAGGCAGCATTGATGGTTGCTGGGTGCCACATCCACACAGGAAAGCTGCTATCAGACAGCAATCCTCTCCTGACATTAACACCTGCTACCAGCTCTTTTCTCAACCATATGCTAGGGCTAAGCCCCACAGTTCTCACCAGATTGTGGGACTGTGATATTTCTGTTTGGCTCTAACCCCACCCCGATGGCTGACATGAACACCTACATCACTATGGGTCCTCCTATATCCATGCATGTATGTTCCCATATATATCCCTGGTTCCAGGTTGATTTCATCACCTGCCCGCCTCTGATTGCAAGTTGCAATCAGCCACCCTGACCACCAATCCCTTACCCCAGAATAGGTGAGCCAGTATCAGCACTCAATTCACACACTCTCCCCACCCGAACTCCTCCAGCATACAAGCTGCTCTTCAGACTTGGGTCATAGTTACAGTTTTATTCTTCTGTTCCACGTGTCCAGGTAAGTCTTTAAATTTAATTGTGAAAATGTTAGCAGAAGCTTCCTCAAAAACCACAAATCAAGGGAATTCAAGGAGAAAATAAATTTAATCAGATTATAAACTGTGTGCAATATGCCTGTGGGTCACAGTACTGTTGTTATGTCTAAATGAAGGGAAAATGCCATGCTTCTGCATATCTAATGTGAGCCCATACAAAGGAGACTTGAAATGCACCCTGGGAAAGAGAAAGAGTGAGAGAGAGAACAATAGAGAGAGGAGGCTGTAAAATAAAATCGCTTCCAGATGGCAGGCCCCAGTATGGTAATTTCATAGTAAAACACATGAAAGTATAAGAAGTGCCTATTGTAATTCTGATACTTCAGTATAGCACAGAATACCAAGATACAATACAAAAAGAAAAAGAAAAAATAATAATGGAATTATGTCAGAGTTTTATTGTAAGCTGATGTAAAATAATTTTTCCATCATGACAGGTCACCATGCAATGGTAGCCTGTTGTAATGGGTTTGATAAATTTAATAAGAAAAATGTTGATATTTATTGGCTTTAGATAATAATAGCAAAGTGAATCTTATGAGCAAAATATTTAAGTCTGACAATCACTGACATTTTTCTTTTATGCACTGAAAAAATAGAGTATTTCAGAATCCTTCTCTGAATAATATTGTATGCATGACTTTTGTGTCAGATTCTAAAAAAAATTGGGGTAGTACTGCAGAGGACCTATATCATCCTTCCAAGCTACCTTAAATCTAAAACTCAGCTGTGACTCCCATAAGGTGTCAGAATATGCCAAACAGTTCCGGAGCCATTCCAAGATGAGATAATGAGAGTCTGGAAAATGAAATGCTAATGAAGCTCATTACCTATTCCTGGTATAGGATGAACACAATGAATCTGCTGCATAGATATTGGGGTCCGCCAACTTCTACTGTCTTCACAGTGATGCCTCTTTGTTGGCCATACTACTAAAAAGCATGACAGATAAAAGTCTGTCATGCATGCCACTTGCACCCACAGCACAATTCAATATTTATTAAAAATAGATCTGAAGCCCCTCTCTGAGGTGCAGATGGATACCATCCTGAATATAATTCAGACAACCTGAGATTGATTATTGGTTTGGGTTCTATACCAATGCATGTATGTTCCCATATATATGCTGGGCAGAAGAGGGTGGAAGTGAGCAGCTGATATTGGTTCTGTCATGTCTGGGGGAATAAGGCAGTCTGGAACCATCTGGAAAAGAGGTGCATAGCATGCAGTATATGGGCCACTTTATCAAGGCACCTTCACATGGTATCCTTCATAAGGTGTATGTGGAAATGAGCACACCCAGAAGGGGGTATAGCAGGCTCTTACTTATGCAAGTGGGCATGTCAGCTGTCCAGTGATAACTGCTCATGCAATCAGTAGTATAGCAAGGGTGAGGCAAAATGTTAATTGCCCTAGGTGCAAAATATTAAGGAGCACAACTGAGATGGCAAGTTTGCACTTAACTTTCTTTCTGTGCCAAAATGGCAATACAGAAAGAGACTTGAATTCTGAGCTTTTTTTGCTCTTCACTTTCTAGAGCTGGGGTCACAATACTGTATTTTTTTTTTTTAGTTTTGTGTTGAAAAGCATGGATTTGGCAGGTTGTAATTAGAAACATTTCTGTAGTTAGCCAATTGTCTTCCAACAGTAATAATGTGAAGGTCCTAAGATGTTTTTTTTTGGCTCTTTAATTTAAGAGCTAGGAGATGTGTATTTGGTTGGGTGTGACAGGCTGCATTACAACAGGAAACCAATCAACTTCCTACAGTACTGCTAAGGTTGGAAGACCTTTTATTTATTTATTTTTTTGCTCTTCACTTGAAGAGTTATGGGGGTGGGGAGCTAATACGTGGGGCCAGCACAGGGCACTAAATGAGCTAGCTACATCTCTGCCCACAATGGCCATGTTGTCTGGGCAGATAATAATTGTACTGTTGAGACAGAAAGCCCAGAAAGGCCAAAACAACATGAAATAAGCCCTTCTCTCTAAGATGTTTACGTAGAGATTATTTATTTTTTTATTTATTTTGCTTTAGTTTGCCATGTTTGTCAGACTGGCCTTAGTCAAAAACCCATTTTCAGCAGAGGCCCAGGGAGGAAAACTCCAACATATTACATGAACAGAAACTAAGTAATATACCTTAACAGTTACACATACATTTGGTAATTTGACTACATTCATATGAAATAAAAGCAACTATTATAGCAATAATCCATGGCTGGGTGCGGGTACTGCTGGAGTTACCCACAGTTGGTCTGGTTTAGTCACAAGGGAGAAGCCAACTGTGGGAAATACAGCATTACCCACACCCAACCAGGGGTTATTGCTATTATACAGCAAGATTATTTAAGTGACTTACTTTTCTTAAATAATGTCCTTGTATAATAGTGCCGTGGTGCTCTGCCGCATTTTTCCCAGTATCATGCAGCTTTTTTGATGTACTGAGTATGCGTATGGGACTTATGTCCCCATGCTTATGCAGTACATCAGTGTTGTGGAAAGGAAGCAATGGAGAAAGGAAGATCTCTATTGCTTTTTTTTTTTTTTTTAAATAAAAAAATTTGAAATCCGGAACTCTTCAGACTTATGAAAGACAGGGTATAGAAAATACAAGGATATTCAGGTGCGTTTCTCTAGTTTTGTATAAAGTACCTGATTATCCTTGTATTTTCTTTGTCCTGTCTCTCTTGTAGTTCTGAAGTGTCCGGATATGTAAGTTTATGTTTTTAAAAAAAGAGTAGAAAATGGTAATCGCCTGGCATATATTAATAGAAGAAAGTCTGGGTGACCGGACTGGTTGTTGTTGCTGTTGTGTCTTTTGGCTTATCCTAGTTAGGGGTCACCACAGCGGAACTCCAGTCCACTAATGTTTGGTAGTGGATTTTTACGTGCCGAGTTACCAGCCCTGATGCACAACCTTCAACGAAGGCACGCGCATTCACGCATGCCTCCACACAGAAGATGCTCTAGCTGAGAATTAAATGCGACAACATCTTGCTGTGAGGCGACAACGCTACTGCAGCACCACATATGCTTGATTTTACAAAGAGCACACTGATTGGGCTGACCAATCAGCGTGCACATTTTTGCATGTTAATGGGCAGTCATTATATAATACAGTATAAAAGATACTTTGCATTAGCAGATGTTGAACACTGAGCATTTGAAGAAGTGCATTATTTGGTTTGTTAAATAGCTAACAGATCATGTGATTAGCACTTAGAAATTCAAAGAAAGGGAGGTTAGGAAGGAACTAGGCAGGGAATTAAATGATAATGTAGTTAAAAGGTAGAGGATAATGCAGGTTTATAGATAATTATATATATATGCCTATTATAAGGTTTATATAAAAAGTATGGAGGTGGGGGTGTGGCACATCACTAAACTACGTATAAAGCTGGGAAATGCTATAAAGCTATTCAGGTATTAATGAAGGGTGGTTGTGGGGTATAGGAGTTTGAATGAAGAGAAATGGTTTAATGATAGGCAAGCTGAAGATAATAGTGGCATTTATCCTAGAGATATACAAGAGCTGATAGATTGATTTGATAGGTGCAGTTTTAGTTGTGTTTTACATGACATTGTATTCTGAATAGAGTTCAAGGGTAGTGGGATGTGGTTGGATAATATGCTACATTGTTTGAAAATATTGTTTGCTCAAATTTGCAGTGAGTCAGGCCTTCTGCCCTTACTCTGCTGTTTTCCAAAAACCTGCTATTTTACTGCATTTTTTAGATTGTCTACTAACTGAATTCTTACAACTGTAATTACTGTTCATCTGCTTGTTCTGTTCATTTTACTTCTTGCTGCACTTGAAAAACACTAGCATAGACTAGGTTCAGGGTCTGCTGAATTTAGTACTGTCTGTGACCTTTGGAGCTTGTAGTACAGTTAATTTTTTGTCTGGAGAGACCTAGCTGTGCCTCATGGGAGGTTTCACTTTGGTCTGATCTAGCTAGAGTTACTGCTACAGGGCTCTGTTTAGGGCATTTTTGATTGGATAATTTGAACTTTGGCTAGTTCCTGTTTTTCTGCCTTAGATAGCCAGTGTTTGAACTGGTTTGTGCTTGCTTGCTCAAAGTTGCAGTGAGTTAGTTCTTCTGTCCTTGCTCTGCTGTTTTCAAAAAAAAAAAAAAACTGCTGTGAGACTTCAAAAGATAAGTGCTTATTTTCAACTGTTTTCTACATGTCTCTTTAACTAAACCAATATTTGCTGCATATATGTTTGTTTAAACTGTGCAACTGTATTTTATTGCAATTTTAGATTGGCTGCTAATTGAATTCCTCTTACAATTGTAATTACTATTCATCTGCTTGTTCTGTTCATTTTAGTTGTTGCTGCACTTGAAAAAACACTAGCATAGACTAGGTTCAGGGTCTGCTGAATCTAGTACTGTTTGTGACCTTTGGAGCTTGTAGTACAGTTAATCTTTTCTCTGGAGAGGCCTAGCAGTGCTCCGTGGGAGGAGGTTTCAGTTTGGTTTGATCTAGCTAGAGTTACTGCTACAAGCCTCTGTTTATGGTGTTTTTGATTGGATAATTTGAACTTTGGCCGGTTCTTGTTTCTATGCCTTAAATAGCCACTGTTTGAAACAGTGTGTGCTTGTTTGCTCAAAGTTGCAGTGAGTTAGGCCTTCTGCTCCTGCTCTGCTGTCTTCCAAAAACCTGCTGTGTGCCTACAAAAGATAAGTGCTTATTTTCAACTGTTTTCTGCATGTATGTTTAACTAAACCAACATTTGCTGCATATCTGTTTGTTTAAACTGAGCAACTGTATTTTATTGCAATTTTAGATTGTCTGTTAGTTGAATTCCTCTTACAGTTGTAATTACTGTTCATCTGCTTGTTCTGTTCATTTTACTTGTTGCTGCACTTGAAAAAAACACTAGCATAGACTAGGTTCAGGGTCTGCTGAATCTAGTACTGTTTCTGACCATTGGAGTTTGTAGTACAGTTAATCTTTCTCTGGAGAGGCCTTGCTGTGCCCAGTGGAATTAGATTTCATTTTGATCTGATCTAGCTAGACTTACTGCTACAGACCTCTGTTTAGGGTGTTTTTGATTGGATAATTTGAACTTTGGCTGGTTCCTGTTTCTCTGCCTTAAATAGCCAGTGTTTGAGCTGGTTTGTGCTTGTTTGCTCAATGCTGTAGTGAGTTAGGCCTTCTGCCCTTGCTCTGTTCTTTTCCAAAAAACTGCTATGAGACAAAAGATAAGTGCTTATTTTCAACTGTTTTCTGCACTTCTGATTAACTAAAACACTATTTGCTGCATATCTGTTTAAAATGTGCAACTGTATTTTAGGCTTAGTGAATTGAATCCTTACTCTGTTCTGATCTCTGTCTCCTTTTTGTTTTTCCCACCCACCTGTGCAACTGTTGTTGTGGTCTTAAAGCTTGGTGGCTTTCAAGTTGTCCACTTCTACTATAAATTTGATATTGTACACTCTTCTCAGTCCCGTTGCATCAGCTCATTCTACTGAGTACAGTGAGATCAGTTGTGAAGGCCAACCTCTTTAGCTTTTTAAACTTGAATTATATTCTGTTTCCTCCCTTTATACTTAACAAAAATACAGTTTATTCAGCTGCTTCTACTGTATTTGTGCCTCTTCCTATTTTATTTTGCTGCTTATATCTAAAAGTATTCAGCTGTATTTATTCTGCTGCATTTATTACTGCTTGTCAATAGCCTGACTAAACTGACAGTATTCTACTGAATCCTGCTTTATTTAAACTGTTTTGTTATTGTTGTGATTGTGATCTGGTGCTCCTTCATTTTGTAGCATAGGCTGGATTCAGACTTCCTGAATCTAAACTGTTTTATATCACTTGAGCACCAAAACCAGTTCTTCACTGAGATACTGAAAGATCTGGGGCATCCATTGCACCCAACTAACTTTAAGTGCCTGTTTTTGCTCTTGTATAGCATGTTTAATTGGATTTGCATTATACAGTCTGAATTGTCAGAACTGCTTTTTTTGCCGCATTTTACTGTGAACTGTACTAGTTCAGCTGTAGCATAGCCCAGTTCCACGTTTGCTGTTTCTAAGTCTGTTTTGTAACTTCTAAGCATCAAATTCAAGCCATCTTTGTTGGAGAGGGGCCTTCTGCACCCTTATGGGAAGAGAGTACAGTCTTGGTCCCATCTAATCGAGGTTGACTGGACTAGAGCTCAGAAAGACCATCCTTATTTGCTAGTTTGAGTTAAAGGGTTATTTCTTGTTTTATTTAAGCCCTCCATTTGCAGTTGTTTGCATGTAGCACACCATCACACACTGCCGTGTAGCGGTGGTTACCATTGGTGATTATAGACGCAACACTTTGCTTGTGGTTCTCCAGAGGTTTTTCATGGCCCTGCTCTACTGTCAGGTGGAACACTAAGCCTAGCCTCAGAGTTATCAATACACCTCTCACATACTAGCCATTCCTAAGTGTGACTTCCTTTCCTGACCATATAAATTTACCTAATACTATGGACGGGCAATTTCCCACTGTTTCTCCAGCCAGCTTGGTCGACATGGGCATCCTAAGGCAGTATAGCAATTGTCTCATGTTTTCCAACAACCCTATACTCCTAGTCCACAGAAACTCAACATGTGAGAGATGCAACTATATTTATATATGTGAATCCATCCTCTCTCTTGCACCAGTCAGTACATCTGACAATGAGTGAGTTGTCAGAATGTACACTTCACCTCCTACTCTACCTAAACCCACATCATACATACTTACATATGCAGAAGTTCTCATCAGAAACACAAACAACAGAGACCTCCCAAACACAAATACAAGCACGCTACACATAATACTTCGTCTGCAGAGCACAATACACATAATAGCTCTTGTACCAGTATCTCCCCTGTAAAGTATTTAAGGCAAAACACAAAACCAAACCTATTAGTCATAGGTGATTCCATCATGAGACACACAGATGTCCCTCTCACCAGGTTGTATAAGGAGAAGGTCACGGTCAGCTGTCTGTCAGGTGCCAGGATCCACCATATCACACATGTACTCAAGTCTCTCAAAAAAAAAAGGTACTCTTACGACTCTGTCAAAGTCGATGTTGACGTGAATGACTTAAGATGTACCTCTCTGGACTATTTGAAGAGAGAAATGACTGAGCTTTCGGACTATGTGTCTCAAGCAGGTATGTCCCTAACCCTAAGAAGCATTTTACCTTCACCTCAGATGATGCCTCAGTACAAACAGAAATGATTGACTTCAATAACTTGCTTAGTTTCTGGTGTTATTCTAAGGGGATACAGGATCTGTCAGCCTGGGATGACGTGATTGACAGACCTTGATGCTTTGCCAGAGGTGGTCTTCATCTGTCACCCCTGGAATTTCAACTACTGGCTAAGGCTCTTGCCACCCCCATAGTGCCTTTTCAGGAAATGTCTCAAGGACAAAATTCCTGATGTAAAAACTCCATCCAAAAACAAACTCACAGTTATGCTGTTAAATGCTAGGAGTCTTAACATGAAACTGCACTCACTGGAAGCAGTCCTCACCTTGGAAGACTTAGATATTTGTGCAATCACGGAGACCTGATTCAAAGCTGTTGAGAGCCCCCCAACTATACTGGGCTACACCTCCTTCCACACATTCAGACCACAAACTGAAGGCATGAAAACTAAAGTAGGCAGTGTATTGATACTCATTAATGATAAATACATCTCCAGATTGGTTAAACAGTATAATTCCCTGGAAATACTTCAGGTGCAATTAACTGTTGGTAGGACACCTATTCAAGTAATTGCCAGCTAAAGGACCCCCTCCATGAATCAGGACACCCACTCTGCCTATTTGGATGTACTTGAGTCTATCAAGATACATCCGAACACCATGGTTTTGGCTGACTTTAACTATCCATTCATTAACTGGGTAAATTACTCGTCCTCCAGTTCACTTTCCCAAAGGTTCCTCGACTTTTTTAACTCCAATGCAGTGGACCAGCCGGTTGTCACCCGCACAAGGGGTACCAACATCCTGGATCTGGTGCTTACCAATATGGGAGACCACTGTAGCACCCCCACTGTAAGGTCTTCCCTAGTCTCATTCAAAGTAACTATCATAAGTGAACCCCTCCCCCCCAGCAGCAACTAAACTGAAAAACTTTCCCAAAGCAGATTATAACCTCTTTATACATCTCCTAACAGGTTTAAGATACACATACCAAGGTTTTGTTACATGCAACAGCAAAAAAATTGTGTATATTGTTGTTTGCGAACAATGTCCAGTGTTTTATGTTGGAAAAATGAACAGAACTTTTAAGCTTTTTTTCTTTGGCATTTATTGGATATTAAGAAATATATTCCAACAAATGCTTTGGGATGTCATGTTAAAGATAATCCAGATCATACATTTAAGTTTATGGTGCTTACACTACTGAGAGAGAACTTCAGAGGGGGAGACCTTAATAATAAGACCGAGGTAGAAGAAATACATTGGATCGTGGAATTAAGAGCTAATCGTTCACCGGGACTAAATTGTGTAGTACCACTTAAATCTATTCTGAAAGAAGGAAGTTATCTGAAAAGAAAATGATTTATTTCTATTATTGGTTGACAATGAATCATGTTTGTAATGCATGCTTTGAAACTAGCTCTGTACTAGGAAAGAAGGAAGAGGGAATTTACTTTTGATTGGTTCATAACCTGTCTGTAAAAGGAAGATGAATGGACATCAAAGAGGTGTGTCTGTATAGATACCTACCTATTGGCTTGCTTGGATGCTGGCCTAGAGATATGATTTTATTGGTGCAAATCACCTAGGAAGAAAAAATTCATAATTGTTTTGTGATTGGCTTAGAGATTGCTTTTTAAGATGAGTGATTGGATGGACTTTTAGGATCTGTGGAAGGCTACGGCTAAAAGTACTAATCCCTATCATCCAAATATTTTGGTTTTAGGAGTTTCTATTTTATTAAAGTTTTATTTTATGTAAGTCTTCTTTGCAACTTGGGATTAAAGATTTGACAGAATTACTCTGTGGTGGCATGTCTGCTTTTTCTGTGGATTCCTTCAGTTCACTTGCCCAAAGGTTCCTCTATTTCTTTAACTCCAATGCACTGGACCAGCTGGCTGTCACCTGCACAAGGGGTGCCAACATCCTGAATCTGGTGCTTACCAATATGGGAGACCACTGTAGCACCCCCTCTGTAAGGTCTTCCCTAGTGAGATCTGACCACAAATCAGTCTCATTCAAAGTAACTATCATAAGTGACCCCCCCCCCTCCCAGCAGCAACTAAACTGAAAAATGTCTCCAAAGCAGATTATAACCCCTTATGGGATGATATAAATAGCTTTACTGCATCTCCTGCCTCAGATGGAACTGGTAACTATGCAGAGTTCTAGACCAATGCTTTATACAAACACCTGTATAACTGCATTGACTCGGCCATGCCTGATAGGACTAATACAAGCTGCTCAAGGAAGAGCAAACCTGCCTGGTAGACAACTGCCATTAACAGGCTTTACAATAAGAGGAGGAAACTGCTGTCTAAGAGTAAAGAGGGAACGAGTGCTAAGCTGGAAACATTCCCTCCTCAGCTTACACAATCAAATAAGACTTCTTGTGAAGTCCTCCAAAGCAAACTATGAATCCAAATGAGCTTCCTCAATTAAGGACAGCTATAAGGCATTCTTTAGTTACATCCATAAGCTAAAAGGAAAGGCCCAGATTTGTGCTGAACTGGTAGTTAGTGATAGCACATATACTGAGCCTGTGGACATAGCTAACCTGTTAGCCAACAGGTTCTGTGAAAATTTCACCTCCCTGTCCCCAGCACAAGTACCCTATGACAACCCTACCACCTGTAGGTGAGTTTGTGAATTATGCCTGAGTGGGGAGTTGTATCTCTAAAGAGCAGGTCATAAACACCCTCTCTAAGGCCAAAAATACAGCATCTATGTGACCTGATAACATCCCAGGTTGCGTCCTACATGGGCTCAAACAAGAATTAGCAACACCACTAGGTATTCTTTTCAATCATAGTCTATGCTCCAGCTTCATCCCAGCTGAATGGAAAATGGCCACTGGTATGCCCTTGTACAAAGGTGGTGCTTCCACTGACCCCAGGAACTATAGACCTATTAGCCTGACTAGCCTTATCTGCAAGGCCATGGAGAGAATCATCATGGAGCTTATCAACAAAGTAATTGGTCACCTCCAAACACTTGACCCTACTCAATTTGGATTTGTGAAAGGGAGATCATGCCTGTTAAACCTGATGGACTTCTTTGAGACAGTCAACAAGGCCATTGATTATCGGGAATCTGTGCATACAGCCTACCTAGACTTAGGCAAGGCTTTTTACATTATTCCCCACTCAGGTTAAATTGACATACTCACCCAGCTAGGTATAAACTCTTATATCATTAGATGGGTTGCTAATTGGCTCACTGATATAACTCATATAGTCAAAATAGGGGAATCCACCTCCAACAGCAGACCTGTAACCAGTGGTGTTCCACAGGGATCAGTCCTGGGACCTCTACTGTTAGGAATCTATTTCCCTGAAGTGCAAGCTAAAACTAAAGGTCTGTGGCTGACAAAGTTTGCTAATGACTTCAAACTGGGAGCGGTTATAGAATCTCCACACAATGTCAACATTCTACAAGAGGGTCTTACACAAACAAATGACTGGTGCCAAAGTCATGGCCTTAAACTTAATGCAAAAAAAGTACTATCATCCCTTTTGGTAAGAGTGATGTTCCTGCTAAGTACCACATCAATAGCAACACCCTAAGTGCGTACTCAGTGGTGATAGACCTGTGCACACAGGTTCACAGCAACCTTACCTTTGACCACCATGTCTCCACAGTGGTAAGAAGGGTATTCTATATTGCTCATCTGATACGTAAGGGCATTACTTCCAGGAAAAAAAAAAGAAGTTATAACTTCCCTGTACTCTTCTCTCATCAGGCCAAAATTTGAGTACTATGCCCCTTTTGGTATGTACCTTTTCAAACACATGTAGCAATTGGAGACACCACAAAGGTTCTTCAAAAGGAAAATTCATGGTCTTCAGCATCTGTTCTGTGAGGATCATCTGAAATTACTGTCACTTTATTCTGTTTCATGCAGACTACTTAGAGGTTATCTCTGCCTCACACATAAGGCAATCTTTTACCCTGCTTTATTGGAAATGCTGCATATCTGTAAGTCAAATGGTACACAGTGTACTCACTCTAATAGCCTTAACCTGGTATGTGACATTAATAGAACCTGCTGGAGGGACAGATATGTCTCCCAGAGGTTGCCACACCTTTGGAACAGACTCCCATGTCATGTCAAGCAGAGCACCTCATTGGCCCTCTTCAAATGCAATCTGGACAATTGGATGGTTAGCCGTAAATTCACCCCAGGGGTTCTACCTATGTCCCTCTTGGACAAGGGTGATAGGTGCTGATTGTAGAAATAAGGGTAAAACTTGGCTAGGCTTTAAGTGTCCTAGGGTCATTAGCCTAGTAACCCCCTATGATCCTATAATCCTATGATCCTGAACACTTTTAATAACAAGAAACAAGAAGCAAAATAAATTAATAAAGTATGAAGAAGCACAGCTGCAGTACAAATAGCTAAAGTATTTTTTTAGTAAGTGGGAAGGAAGGAAACAGAAGATAATTCAAGTTTAAGAGGGTAAGGGCTTGGGCCTTCCCAACTGATTAATGGCAGTGGAGGGCAAAATCAAAATCCACCAACCTTAAGACTTCAACAACAGTTGGGCAGGTGGGTGGGAAAAATGAAATGCAAAGGGAGAGAGAGAGAGATCAGCAATTGTCAGTCAGAAGCAGGTCAAAAAGGCACTCCAGCTAAATGAATATACCTCCAACAATTTCTAGATAAAGAGGAAAGCTGTTTCCCAGCTCATCCCTCTAATTAACATGACATTATTCATTGCCTACAAAGGATTTTTTTTCTAAATTTTCTAACTGACCCTAGCCAAGACCTTTTAAAACTCCAACAGAACAAAAATACTTAAAATAAAACAAATGAAATATAAGAAAATAGAAGTAACCAAACCTTAAATGAAAAACTTCACTTCAAAAATCAAATGCAGAGAGAGATCAGCAATAATCAGGCAGAAGCAGGTCAAATAAGCACTCCAGTTTAAAAAATTGGACTTACCAAGGAGACCTTAGAGATATTTGAACTTCTGGTTAAGGCAGTCATTATCATTTCAGGACTCAGCCATTCTGCCCCACCTCTGCTGTAGGGTGTTCACCAAGTTTATGTCCATACTAGCAGCACTCCAGAGATCTTTCCTTACATAGATGACATTGTATAATGTATCTAGTTTTTGATGATTTTTTTAACTATGTCTGATACATGGTGACTGCATTCAACTGGTCAATGTCACCAAGTAAATTTGAATAAGCCCAATAACTAGCAAAAAAAAAATCCCCTCCTGAAATGACCAACCACCCTAAACTATTTGTCTACTGTAATGTTCTCTACTCCGGAACAGACTAACCCATGGTGAGTGATACATCAGATGTCTACAAATAAATCAGATTTCAAACCATTAGATGAATATGATCCAGCACGACAGAGGATGGGGTCTGCAAGCCTTGAGTATCTTGATTGGAAAGGATAGACAATTAAACTGAGAAATCACTGGACCCCAGAGTTCAGCACAATCATCTCATTTTTATTTTAGCATGGGGTACAAAAAAACTGAAGCTGATATGATGTCTCAGGTTTTGAGGCAAGTCTCTGCTGGAACAGACTAAGATGTATGAATGAATACTGCTACTCTCTGCAGGGAAAGTAATCTGTCAGTGGGCAAGAAGACCTGCCAAAGGCTTGTGTCTACAGAGTAACAGAAAAAGGCTATGGATTGAGCAAGAAGCAAATGTGATTTTGTGAGGTTCACTGTGATCCCCAGGGATTAATCAACTTTTCCACAGATTCCCTATTTTGTACCAGATCTGTCCTGGATGGAGCTGAGAGAATTCAGTCATCTATGTAAGGAAAGATCTCTGGAGTGCTCCTAGTACGGACATAAACTTGGTGAGCACCCTAGGGTAGATGTGGGTCAGAATGGCTGAGTCCTGAAATGATAATTACTGGTTTAACCAGAAGTTCAAATACCTCAACAGTCTGCTTGGTAGGTCCGGTACGAAAGTAGGTGTCATGGAAGCCTACAAAGCACATGCAATCTCCTCCTGACAAACAAAGAGAATCAACTATATTATGACATCTGAAAGGATGTTTTGGGGGGATTCAGGACACTGAGATCCAATATGGGCCTGATAAGCTGACATTTTGGTTTGAAACAAATTCTTAAGCCTTTCTGGTTGAATGAAACATCACGATTGAGGATGGTTACTGTTTTGCAGCAGGCTTAACCTGTCCGTCCTTACCAGTTGTCCCTGATGGCATAGAACATCTGGTAAAGGTAATGAGGGGGTTGAAGAGGGGCAAGAAAGGAGGCCAACTTCCCTCATGATGAATATCTTCATCCACTTGTCCAAGATTTTCTTCTTACAAGCCAGGAAGTGAAGAAACAATGACCTCTGATTATCTAGAGAGTGGGATGGTTGGGCAAGCACTCAAGACTGTTGTTGTGTAATGATGTCCTGACCATTACCTCATGCAGAACACTAAAGATCCCTACATTTAGGTTTATTACTCTGCTGGCAGTTGCCTGGGGTTACCTCTTCCCAGAAATCTCCTGTTTCTGGGACTCCTGCTGTGTATTCTGTCAGACCCTCATCCAGAAATGGACCCTCTGTATTCTACTCAAAGAATGTCACAGAGGAGGAATTTGACAATAGTACTAACATTTTTTTTCTGTTTCTACATGTTCTCAAGGCTGTTGTACCTCTTTCCTAAACAAGAAAGAGTCTAATAAAGAGGAGCAGAAGAAGAAAACATTAGTATCCTGGGAAAAATCAGTTAAGCTGAGTCAGGAGTGGTAGTATGGAGCATCAGATTCTGCAGCCTGAGCAACGTTGTCAACATACTATTTGGCATGTAGGTCACAAGTCAGCATGTGTTGGAAAACGTCAAGGTTGGAGTCTGCATATTTTCTTTGAGTGACCTATCCAACACACTCCTAACACTAGGAGCATTTCACTGTCTTAGTCCATCTAGAAAAATTCCTTCATTAATTCAGCACCTGCAAAAACAGTATGGTAAATGCAAATACATGCTTCCCAAAGGCCAAGGCTACATAGGAAGATATCTGCATCAAGTCATATTCAGTCTTCAGATAAAAGTCCCAGTGGTACACTCCTGCATTCATTCAAGATTCAATCAGACATCAATTAATGTCCAGGGTCTGAGACCTTCCTCAATTGGGCCAAAAGGGCTGGACCCAGGAGGAGAGTTTCTGACCGCAAGAACCATCAGTCCATGACCAAGTAACTCAGACTGCTTCTCTGAATCAGACTAACTACCAGAAGGATGAAATCAATCATCTTATAGCAGGAGGATGCAAGAACCTCAGGATGCACCCTCCAGAGTTGGCAGATGATAAGCACAACCACCAACCCTAAGATGCTGACAAAGGTCATAACTAACTTAGATTCAGACCCCAAGTAATGGTAGATGACCATATCACTTGAAGTGAATCTGGGGCTGCGTGAACTCTGGAATTTTGTACAGGAAACGTATCTATTTTACCTTTTTATGACACGATGACATATGCTGGGGCTAAAAAAGGATGCACTTGCAAGTATCTGAAGTGTCTTTCTTTGTGTAAACTGGGTTAACAACCTTTATTACCTTTGATGCTCAGCAGTCAGGCTGAACCTCAGGCACTCTTGAGATTTGCCAACATTGTGCTCTTCCCCAAAGTAGAATAATTAATATTGGTGTAGGCCTTGGCTGATTCTTGGCTGGAATTTTGTCAAACATTCATTATGGTGCTAAGGCATGTTTTGGAAGACATTCAGTGATAGAAAAAAGGGTTGAGATAAAAATGGCGTGAGTTGCAAAAATGTGGGGATGCCCCTTGGGTTATCACACTAACGTAACAGTCTCATTAATTCATGGTGTGCATTTGCTAGGTGCACAAACATTCACAGACATATGATTTTGTTGAAAAAAAAAAGATAAAGTCCAGCGTCCAGCAGAAGTAATAGCTAAACAAAGACCCATGAAGGACGGTCCTCAACATTACATGTAGGATTTTTTTCTCACTTCCCAGTATTTGAGAACACACTGTGTTTTGCTTGCAGAGGAGTAATACTTCCCATGTGCCTGAAGGCAGCAGCTGAAGGGGAATAACAAGGGAAAAGCCAAACAGAACACAGGAGTGCAGGGTTAGATTATTTTCCTATGGATGCTATGAGAAACAAGCCAGAGAAGCTATGCCTTCCTAAAACAATCTGCTGATATTAAGTTCAGCTGCATAAGCCAACACATGGACAAAATATTTTCTGTCTATAACTACAATATGTGAGTTCAAGTGGCTTAAAGTCTATAGACATGACTGAAAATAATGTAGGATTTTGGTAGTACTACTGCCAATCAACTGTTATACTTGTAAGGATGCTCCCTAAACTGTGTCTGCAAATCACTCTATTGATTGCATCAATAAAGCAACCCAGCCACTGGGGATGCACAAGCCAGTGCATTTCTTTGTGCCAGTCCCAAGCCCGGATAAATGGGGAGGGTTGCGTCAGGAAGGGCATCCGGCGTAAAACTTCGCCAAATCATTTCATGAAGACACCAGTAAATATTTCCATACCAGATCAGTCGAGGCCCATATTAACAACGACCGCCACCACTACTGTTAGCCAACAGGGTGCTGGCAGAAATTGGGCTACTGTTGGCTGAAGGAGGAGAAGAGGCGGAAGGCATGGCCAAAGGCAGGAAGAGAGGAGAAATGCTAGGACTGTGATAGTGAGGGTCGGAATTTTGAATGTTGGCAATATGAATGGTATAGGGAGAGAGCTAGCTGATATGATGGACAGAAGGAATTGGTATATTGTATGTGCAAGAGACCAGATGGAAGGGGAGTAAGGCTAGGTGTATCGGAGGTGGGTTCAAATTTTTCTATCATGGTGTGGATGGGAGGAGAAATGGCATAGGAGTTATTCTGAAGGAACAGTATGCTAAGAGTGTTTTGGATGTGAAAACAGTGTCAGATAGAGTGATGTTTATGAAGCTGGAAATTGATGGTGTAATGAAGAATGTTGTTAGTGCATGTGCTCCACAAGTTGGGTGTGCAATGGATGAGAAAGAAAAAGTTTGGAGTGAATTGGATGAAGTGGTGATGACTGTACCCAAGGGTGAGAGAGTGGTGATTGCAGCAGATTTCAATGGGCATGTTGGTGAAGGGAAGAGAGGGGATGAGGAAGTGATGGGTAGGTATGGTGTTAAACAAAGGAATGCAGAAGGTCAGATGGTAGTGGAGTTTGTGAAAAGGATGGACATGGCTGTGGTGAATATGTATTTTAACAAGAGGGAGGAGCATAGGGTGACATACAAGAGTGGAGGAAGATGCACACAGGTGGATTATATCTTATGTAGGATGGCCAGTTTGAAGGAGATTGGAGACTGTAAAGTGGTGACCGGAGAAAGTGTAGTTAGGCAGCATAGGATGGTGGTTTGTAGGATGATGTTGGTGATCAAGAAGAGGAGGAGGAGTGTGAGGGCAGCACCAAGGATCAAATGGTGGAAATTGAAAAAGGGTAATTGTGAGGTGGAGTTCAGGGATGAGTTAAGGCAGGTACTGGGTGGCAGCGAAGAGTTACCAAATAGCTGGGTAACTACAGCAGAGCTAGTAAGGGAGATGGCTAGAAAGGTGTTTGGTATCACATCTGGACAGAGGAAGGACGACAAGGGGACATGGTAGTATATTTGGAAAAAGATACTAAGGATGAAGCTACCAGGTAACAGGAAAAGAGGAAGGCCTAAGATAAGGTTTATGGATGTGGTGAGAAAGGACATGCAGGTGGTTAGTGTGACAGAGCAAAATGCAGAGGACAGGAAGAAATGGAAACAGGTGATCCGCTGTGGCGACCCCTAACGGGAACAGCCGAAAGAAGATGATGATTGCATCAATAAAGCAACATTGCTTTAAAATATAAGGCTTGCCAAAGCATTCACCAAAGTCTGGGCAGTGTACAAGCAATTTTCCACAGGATGCTCTAGACTCCTGACATGTGGATCTGGGAAAGGATTGTTCTGACAATTCTAAATCATTATAATGTATAGAGTATTCATGGTATCTTCAAAATCACCAGTTAACAAGTAGAATACGAATGCTCACGTCTAGAGCATTGACTAAAGGATATCCAGAGCAGCAGCATTCTGATAATGCCTCAGCAAATGGTACAAGTTACTGTGTATCATCCTTTCATGGCATTCATATTTTGAAACACAAATAATATTCTCAATTGGAATGTGCATTTACGAGAAAAACAAATGGAATCAAAGCTGAAACATGAGACCATTTAGCACAGAAAACATTGAATGAACTTAGAGAACTCCTAAGCTTTTGGCTATCAAATTTGTATTTTAGGGCAAAACAGAACCCAGATAAGAAAGACACATGAAGCAGTGAACATGCAAAGAATGCAACTGAAGAAAACAGTCAAATGAATGAAATCACAGTGGATTATGAAATATACTATGCCTATCACAACGGCTTGTACACGTACTTGATTCAGTGGCAGCTAGTCAGGCATAGAGCATGTAGTGAACATAGGACAAAAAGAAGCACCAACTAAAATATGGTGCACAACTCAAGTACATATAAAAAGAAAAGAAACTGTGGGCAGGACATGCCCTGTTGTTGTTGTTGTTTGTCTTTTCAGCTTTTCCCGGTTAGGGGTCGCCACAGCAGAACTCCGGTCCGCTAATGATTGGCAGTAGATTTTTATGGTGCTGAGTTGCCAGCCCAACGCCCAACCTTCAGTGGAGGCAAGCCCATTCACGGATGTCTTTCGGAGGCCACTCGACTGCGGGGAGGACATGGCAGGACATGCCCTGTAATAAAGCATTTAAACTGCAATTCATTTAGCTATAACCACTCAGCCAAATGTAAACAAATTGTGAAACACCTGAAGAAAAACTGGCACTCAGTCTACACGATTTCTTAGAGCTTTCTCTCATTTAGATACAGTTGTGTGACTCCATCTTCTATATCCAGTGAGATACAAAACTTAAACACTTATTTACACTAGTGTTGCACTACAGAATCTTCTTTACAAATCTGTGACAAATTGTGGAATAAAAGTAATAAAAATCCATCAGAAAATGTTTTCCTACTATTTAATTTCTTTATTTACTTAGGTACTTTTTTGACTGGGTTAGTATTGTCTATTTTCAGGAGAAACTAAAGCTGGTATTCATACTGACTTGATCTGAATCTGAATCATTTAAATAATCCTTCTTGCCCTTAAGACAGTATTGTGCTAACTCTTTGCCAGACGAAATGTCACACAGGCAAGTGATGTGCAGATGTACCTGCATTACCCAAATCCACCAAATGACGAATAACTTGCGGTACTGGCATCTGCTACATACTACATCAGGTCACAAGAAAACTGATAAAGTTTAGCTTGACTGTAGGCAATGACTTAAAATGAAACAGACAGACTTGCTCTGCTGAGCCTTAAGCTAAACATAGCTTAAAACTATCAATTGACAAATTTAAGAAATAAGGTTACATCACTTGTATTTTTGGAAGATGAAAATGGAACCACCAAAAAAAGGTTTGATAAAAGCAAAGAATTTTGATATAATGACTAAAGATTGTATTAACAAATGTATTCTACTTCCTTTCTTTCTTTGCAGTTGTGTTTATAGTTAAATAACCAAGGAGATCATGAAGAGGGTGGCCTTTTGGTCCTTGGCATTTTACAATCTTTGCCCTTAGAATTTTAATAGATGTTGTTTCTCTTTAACACCAGTGATGTCAACCATCATTAAAATCATTTTAATTGATTCTGGATGTCAATTTGTGTATCAGAAAGTTTCTCCCTGTAAATTCTTACACTATTCCCTTGAAGTCTCAGATGGGTTTACCTTTAGTACCGCAAATCACAAACAGGCGAGTGATATATGGTCGAACTACCATTTTCAAGATAGCCTGAATGCGAACTGAAACTGTGCGAATATGTAAAGGTCGACTGTTGAATGCTATTCGATGATTATACATTCACATAGATGCAGTACGACCTTAAATAATGTTGCATACGTAATAACGTATGTCCGGCGTTGTGTAAAACATTTTCCTGCCAAAGTTTCATGTGTATGTTGTTAGTGGCGTTCACTAGTGTTGGAAAACATCAGAATCGGACACGGAAGGAACTATGGAGGTAATAATGTATACAATGTATAAGAGAAAGCAAGTAAAATAATGTGGTATATATCATCAATACAGTTTCAAATGTCTGCAAGCTGTGTTCAGTATCATGATCAATATATGTTCGCACTAAATGTACTTGTCTTTATATGTAATTCTACGTAGCCATACCATGTCAAACTAAGGGTTTTTATAATCGTGGGATGTTACTATCGCATATTAAGTTGTAGACAGTGTTTGAAAGGTTGTGTTTGTACAGCGGAGATGTTTACAGTTGTGACTGTTTATAACATGTATTACAGGCTGGGGAAGGAACCTCGCAGGAATATGCACCAGACACAGTTAATGCAGTATACAGCACAAGTAGGACTCAGAAGGGTCGGGAAATGTTGCAAGTTGATGGGTATCAGTACTACCAGGAGAAGGCTGTTGAGGTCAAGCAATATTGGTGTTGTACAAGAAAAAATGAACAAAGGTGTAAGGGTAGATGTGTAACTGAAAGAGATGTAAATGGCTATAGGCTGATGAAAAGCCCCCCACATTACCATGCCCCTGATGTAGTGCAAGAGGAGGTGCTGAGAGTAAAAGAACAGTTGAAACGTCGCGCTGAGCAATCTGTGGAGGATCCCTGTAAAATAGTTGCTGAAGTCCTAGCTTCTACATCAAGTGATGTTGTCAATGAGTTACCAAATACAAGTGCCCTTAAACAAACCATTGGGAGGCAGAGGTATAGGAAGAAATTGGAAATGTGTAATGGCTTCCAGTATCTTAGGGGACTGAGTGCTGACATGCTACCTTTGAAGACTGGTTCCTTCATTATAAAACATAGTGCAGATAACGAAACTGATAACAATGTTGTTGTCATAACCACCAGGGATAATTTGAATATGTTTTGTGAGTCAGAATACCTCATGGCAGATGGGACCTTCCCTATTAGCACTACTGAATGTAAACAAGTGTATACATTACACTGCGCACTGACAAGTGGAGTCAACAAAAAGGTGGTACCTGTAGTGTATGGGATATGGCCCAGCAAAAGTGAAATATGTTATGATATGTTTTGGAGAATTGTGTTGCAATTGTGCTGTGAACATGAATTTAGATTGCTTCCCAATATGGTGTTAATTGATTTTGAAAGGGCTGCAGTGAATTCCATTCAGGAACATTTGCCTAACACATTAACCAAGGGCTGTTGTTTTAATTTGTGCCAAATTGTGTGGAGAAATATTCAACGTTTACATTTGGCAGGACACGTTGGTAGCTGTATCTCCTTTGCAATGCTGTGCAAGGAGATACCTGCATTAGACCCTGGGGACATATGTAATACTTTTCATGAAATTGAAGCTGATATGCCGGAGGAGGGTAGGCCATTGTGTAATTTTTTTAAGGAAACCTATATATATGGCAGGCCACGGTTATATGGTATGAGGGGAAACACAAGTGAATGAGTTCCTCCTTTGTTTGATTGCACCTTTTGGAATCAGTATGACACCTGTGGTATGGGCTACCCTCATAGCCAGAATGCAGTTGAGGGTTGGCACAGGCGGCCTCGTAGTTTGTTGGGTAAGAAAACACTCTATATGCTGGACATACTGCAAGCTGTACAACTCGAACAAAATCATGTTGATGATTTTAGACGTAGAATTATGTTATGTCTGCCTTCCTCACCAAAGCGTAGGAGATTATTGGATAAAGAAGCATCTTTAACAAATCTCCTAACAAAATGTACTGAGTTCACTCCTAGCGGATTCATTAAATTGGTTGCAAAATACTGCTCCTTCTCCTAATTGTATTCTTCCTTGCACTAAATTGTCTGGATTACTTCACTTTATAGGCAAACACTGAGAAATAAGGCAATTCTGGAAGTTATATCTTGTTTACTGTAAACACGGGACTTTAATGCGGTACATTTGTGGAAAAAAATCACAGTTTTGGTTGATTTTACGTTCATGGCATGATGGTGAACACATGGAGATGCTTGCGGTGGTGATATGTTGAAAAAAAGCGAAAAAAAATCCACTATATGTTTTTCGATATTTTATTTTTTCCGTTTTAACTTTTGCTTTTTCAGGTCGCCGTTTTGCATACACGCACATGTGCAATTTGCCTATTTAAAGGTAAACTCCCTGATGTCCTTATGATGACAGACAGAACCAAAAAGAACACACACACATGCACTCATACACACATACACTATGTGCATGCTGTCTTTGTAAGTTCAGTTTTTAATTACTCAACTTGAATCAACAAAATGACAGCTGACAGGTAATAGAATGTCTGCAGTATTATGTCAGCACATCCAAAACAGATGACTAATGAAGGGATAAACAGACTAACAGTGTTTACATTTTCCTTATTTTCTTTGTTATATACATATGATGTGTGCATTTACAGTAATTATGAGCGCAATGATTCTGAGCATCTGTGATACAGTTCAGCACATAATTACTGTAGATGCAGTTCAGCACACATCATATGTGTGCTGAACTGCATCTACAGTAATTATGGGCGCAATGATTCTGAGCATCTATGATACAGCTCCAAAAATGTAACCTATAAAGGCAACATCTTTTAAAAAAATTGCAGTGATATGGCTGTGAAAAGAATTAATCTAACAGTAGATATTCCATATTTTCCTGGACTCTGCTATCTCTTCTGGATAATGCCATCTCCAATGGCATTTAACCATCCAGTAATTTTAAAAGTGATGAATATTTGCTATGCATTGCAACTAGTGACAACCTATTTCCTCTAAAAGCTGAGGCCATAAAAATGTATGCATCACTAAGATATAGCTTTACTTTTCAGAGCATACTACATTACCAAAGCAATTTATTAATGGAAAGGAACAGATCTTATAGACCTCAGGACTCCGGGAGGAAAATTCTCAAAGAATGATCATAGTCATTAAGGAAGGACTTGGAAATCCAAGAGAAATTATCACTGAGATAAAAAGTAAAAAGATTGCAACTCAGTCTTCTCACAGAACTCACACGAGTCAAAAATTACCTTTCAGGAAAGAAATGTTATGAGAACACAATGAGATATCCAGAAAGGAAACCTTGAAAGAGATTCAAAAACAAAAATCATATCCTATTTGGTACTCAAACCATCCTAGATGGAGCTGTTATGAAGAACTTTCTTCAACAACAGCATATCAGTAAGACTGGAAGAAAAGTATCAATTACCTTTTTATTGTATGAACTGCTCAACAAAGGGATCTTCCATGATGGTTCTATAGGATGGGTTCATACTGTCCACCAATCACAATCCTGCAACATTTCTGAAAAGAACCCATCATCATTGTGCATGGTGTCAGAACTGGTGCATGCCATGATAATATACACTGATCATATAAGACTGTCTAGGTACTAAGCCTTGACACTTCTTCCAGGTTACTAGAAGGCATATTTCCTGCAAAGCAAGAAACAATGAAGATTTTACACCAACACTGTTAAAAAGTAATACATAAGGATAAACTTGTTGACTTACAAGGAAGTCAGGCAGCAGTTGCTTGACAGTGTAGCTGTCTGTTTATCAGAGAAAAGTGTAAGGATATATGTGATTTATCAAGAAAGTCCCTGATATTAGATGTCATACATATGTTACCATATGAGATAATAATTCAGTAGGCCCCTTCTTCAGTGGTTAGAATGCCTAGCAGTGCACCACTAAGGTGAAACGAGATAGAGAATAGCTCATAAATTAAGTGTCACTCATCCTTCTCTAACATTAATGACAAGCAGCTGCGGGGTTTCATTTAGAAGCTTTAATACATAAAAACACATCAGAATGGATAGCAGCATCATAAAGTACGAAAGACCTTACATACAAACATGCTTAGATCTCAATGGCTAACTACAAAAATGTCAGTCTAGCTTGCACATACTCAATATTTATACACTTGTGTACGCCCTTGGATAGTTTCTTAAAGGTGCATACACACACATGCATATTGATCGATATCTTCCCTCTTAAAAAGATTGCCCTTTGAAAAAACAATATTTGAGTTAAACATGCATTACTGTATATATTAGAAACAAAACACAATGTTCATGTCCAAGTTGCTTCATATCTGCTACAAGGTTTAGAGATGTGACCATATCTCATAGCATAACAGTGTGGACCAAATTTAGCAACAGGGGCAGTCTATGGTACACAACACATATCAGGAACTAACAGATTTGTCACAGGAATGTCCTTTGGAATTTCCTTAGGAATTGGAATAACGGACAACTCACTCTGAGATAAAGACTCTTTCTCACAGGCTATGTGCTGTGGTATAGGTTCAGACACTGGTCTCAGATGCTTCTGATTCTGCCTAAACTCTGCTCCTTGTGATTCCTTAATGTACAATCTTGGCTCTGGACAAATGATCTTCAGGACACCAATCTGATCATAACCTTTGGACATTTGCATCCTTACCACTTCTCCTTCTTGTAATGGATTGAGCAGTTTGCTGGTTTTATTATAGTAGGACTTCTGGGTTAAGCGCTTCTTCAACAGATTGGCTTTCACTGATCTGTTGTTCTTGACACATGGAACCAACAACTGACTACTGATTGGTAATGTGGTTCTGGTTTGTCTTGCCAGAAGTCTCTTAGCAGGTGAACCAAGATGTTTATCACGAGGAACATTTCTGAGATTCAAAAGACTCATGAAAGCATTACTATTATCTCATTTTGACTTTTCTAGTAACTGCTTTGCACTTTGTACTGCACGTTCTGCCAAATCATTGGACTGCAGATACTCTGGACTATTTGTGGCATGAGTAAAGTCCCATTCTTCAGCAAATCTTTTGAACTGTTGGCTTGTAAACTGTGTGCCATTGTCCGAAATGACTTTTTGTGAGATATCATGTACAGCAAAATGATGCTTCATCTTAGTAATGACAGTACTGGATGCTAGATTGGGAAGTAGGTCAATCTCAAACCAGTTGCAGTAAGAGTCCATTAACACCAAGTAATGTTGATCATTCCACTCGAAAATGTCGCTGGCTGCTGTCGACCAAGGTAGTTCAGGAATCTAGTTAAGCTGAAGTGCTTCCTTCTGTTGATGTGACTTAGTACTATTAAACACACAAGATGAAAGTGCTCTATCAATGTCTTGTGATATATAAGGCCAAAATACTAACCCTGTCACCCTTCTTTTGGTAGATTTGGTTCCTGGGTGACCATGATGCAAGATGATAATGTACACTGGTTGCAAGGACTTTGGAACAATCAGTTTCAGACCTTTCATTATGATACCTTTGTCAGACAAAATCTCATCTCTGTATCGAAAATAAGGTTGCACTTCTTGAGGTAAACTAAATTGCTTTGATGGCCATCCTTGTTTGATAAAATGGTTGAGCCTTTGTAAAACTGGATCTGGTGGCTGTGTGATCTTTCAGCTCATCAAGATATGGGGAAGACAAATTTCTCACTTCCATGACTTCAAAATCAAGGTTCTCATTCTCATGCTGTTCTGTGGTGTTTCTGGGCGATCTCGATAATTATGAGAAAGATAAAGAAGTTTGCCTTTTTATACACAGGATTGAAATTGTACTTTTTCAGTCTCAGCATCATATGTTGCAGTCAGGCTGGAGATGAATGCATTGGCTTTCTCAAGATAGTGACTAGAGGTTGGTGGTCTGTTTCGATCTGGACAAGTCTACCTTAAACATAATCATGAAACTCTGAACATGCAAACACAATTCCCAAAAGCTCTTTCTCAATCTGGGCATATGGCATCTCAGTCTGGGTAAGACTTCTTGATGCATAAGCAACAGGTCGATCCTCTTGTAGAATGACTGCACCAAGTCCAAATTTCGAAGCATCACAGGAAAGTGTAACTGGCGTGTGAACATCATAATATCTGAGAGTTGGTGGACTAGCAGTTCTCTGCTTCAGGACATTAAATGCTCTTTGGTGTAGCTCTGACCAAGACCAGGAGACATCTTTATATGTCAGCTCTCTAAGTGGTGCTGATAGTTGGCTCAAATCTGGAATGAAATTGCCTAGGTAGTTGACCATGCCAAGAAAACATTGCAGGACTTGAACATTACATTGTCTGGAGCAGAAATCTCAAGAATGGCTGTTTGCTTTGAAGGATCTGGTCATAAGCCTGTATTGGTAAATAAATGACCAACATAAGTAACTTCTTGTAGCCTGAACTTGCATTTGTGTGGATTGAGTTTTAGATTCACTTGACGTGCCCTTTCCAGAACTTTTCTGAGGTTTCTGTCATGTTCTGCTTCATCATGTTCTCTTACCAGTATGTCGTCGACTATAATAGCACAAGGATACCCAGAAACAATTTGCTCCATTGCTCGTTGAAAGACTTCACTCGCAGAATTTATCTCAAATGGCATTCTCAAAAATCTGCACCTGATAAGTGGAGTACTGAATGTAGTGAGCAATGAGGATTTCTTGTCAAGCTGAATTTGCCAAAATGAACTCTTTGCATCTAAGACAGAAAAAATAGTGGCATTTGGCATCAAGGCTGTGACTTCTTTGACTGTGGGCTATGGATGATGAGGTCTTTTTAGTGCTTTGTTCAAATCTTGTGGATCAATACATATTCGGATGTCATCTGAGCTTTTCTTGTGTGCTACCACCATGGAAGGTACCCATTCAGTTGGAGTTTCAACTGGACAAATTACACCTTGTTATACCATTTTATCTAACTTGGCTTTGACTCTGTCCTGCGTGGCTATTGGAACTAGGATAGCTTCTTAAAGATAAATGCACACACATTGATCTACACTAAGGCATACCTCTCAACCACATAGAGCAAGAAATCTGGACAAAACCATCAATAAAAGTGGGAGAAAGGCCCAAAAATAAGGACAATTTTTAAATATTGCTCTTAAAGACTTAGAAAGTTGATAGAATAACAGGTTTTGCATTAGCATGAATTTTCTGAAGGGTATGAAGTCTTAAACTGAAATGCCTGTCATTATTTTCTAACTTCAGTCTTTAATGATTTGTCACTAATTTGCCAGAAAACCATAAATGGACCAAAAATATGAGGCAAAAATCTGGACATTCTGCAAAAATCTGTACAGTTGAGAGGAAGTAAACTAAGGTTCTAAAGGATGCAGCTTTATCACCACCCCTGAGGTTAGGGCAAGCAACCCACATGACTGTGGGAGCCATATGCACCCCAGGGGAGTTATTAAGGCCTGTAATAAACATGACCTTAATGTAGGGTGGCTAGCAAGGGCACAAACTACTGCTAAAGTTGCCTATATGATGGCATCCTCTCCAGTCAGCTTGCACCCTCACTGTAGAAATACAGGATGTAGGAACAAATGGACTTGGCTGATAGAGGCTTGATGATCAGCAGGTACAGTAGGGGAAAAATACAAAAAAATATATATCCATGAATTTTTCTATAACCAATAACCTGAAATTTGAACAGTACAAGTGACAAACTTTGAGTAATGAAGGGACAGTACCTTCTCAAAATAAGAAATGATGTATTGGCATTTACCAACTAGAAGCACGCCTGGCCCTAAGAGAATGAACAACAGAAATGTATGAACTGTGTTAATGTGGGGATATCACAACAGGAAATTCCAACAGTTACCATTCTGTAATACTTTCCTGCATCCCCTTTATGCATCACATATCTGTGGAAATATTGTACCAATTCCATGAGATATTGTCCAATCCACTTTCTCAAGTTACCTTCTTGGGGAAATTCCCATCTACAGATGCAGAGGTGAAAGCATAGGAAAGTCAGCTTGAGAAGATTTTTTATTAACAGTGGGTGGGTGGGGGGGGGGGGTTAATGCAAAAAAAATCTGTCTCTTGAGGATAGCCTGTCTCACTGCTGATTGCATACAATCTCTCTTACAGCAGCATGACTTATAGGGCTGAACTCTTAAGATACTCTATTGCCTATATGGTCTTTTATTGGAAAGAACATGAAGCCATACGGGTCAGGCAGGTGTATCAGAAGTAGTAATATGGAATGTATCTGTCAAATTATCTTTTTTTTGCCTTTCTGTTCTAGTTTTTGAATGGGAAAATAAGACTCTTTACCAAATAGCAAGTCTTCAGAAACAAGAAGAGATCTTATTTTTATATTCAAAACATTATCACAAATCACTTGAAGGGAATCAGGGGCATAAAGTACAAAAGTGTGCAACTACATTTAATGTAACAGATCTACATGGAGAGGTCACGGTAACAATAAATTATGCTACTTGGGTTTACCCACCTTAGAGCTATTTTCTCACAGGCAGAGCTTTTAAAAGCAGTGTTAACTTCTCTGCAAAGAACTAATGTCAATTTTGTAATGCTAGGCACTGTGGGCGGTATGTACAATGTTGTCTTGTATATCTCACATTATTTTACATTCTCTCTTTTTTCCAAGCCTTTCCCTAGGTAGGATTCAGAAAAACGTACCATGAGCTGGAAACCTTAATGTGGCTGTTCTGCCACATGTGGTATGCCTTCCTAATTCATAGACTACCCTACCTCTACTGATTCCCACTAGTGGGAGCCTAAGCATGGAGGGTGGTACTGTTGGCAAAGTCGCATGTTAATGCAACAATTCAGGGAAGTGATTAATGCTAATTAGCCATGTGCTGTCCTCCAGAAATGCCAGGAGCTCCCAATTTACTCTGCTAAGTGATTCAGAATCACATAGCTGAATAAACTACCACTGTTGGATGAAAAAATTAATGCCATCAAAAAGATGACAGTCATCTATTTACCCCTAACAAAGCAGTTACGGTGCAGATAAGTTCAATGGAGATGTGAAAGTGGGTGGTCTTGGTGTGTGCATGAGTGTAGACAGGTAAGTGCATGTCTGCAGGTGCATGAATGAAGCTGGATGACTGTGTGTGTGTGTGTGTGTGTGTGTGTGTGTGTGTGTGTGTGTGTGTGTGTGTGTGTGTGTGTGTGTGTGTGTGTGTGTGTGAATGTATATTGCTAAAATGATAACTTTACTTCCCAGGGAAAACACTACCACCATCAAGTCTCACAGCAGTAGTGTTAAAACAAGGATGATTCAGAGGTATGCTAATGAGCTGGTAATTAGGCCTTTCTCATTGTGGCCATAGCAGTTTCCAAATCTCATTTTCCCACTGTCATGTGCATTGACTTACCTGCAGTAGATAATTTACCTAAACAGTGAGGATTTTCTGACTTCCAGGATATGTTCCCCAAAGACAAGAGCACTTTGGTAGACAAAAAGCCTTGCCTAGCTAAGTCAAGAAGTGTATGTGACCATATTCAAACAAATTAAATGACAGACTGTCCTGGGCCAGAAGGATAATGTGAAGGCCTATGTTATGAAAGATCAATATATAAAGTTAAATAACATTTTAAAACATCAAACTCCATTAAGAAAAAAGGAAGCCATAGAACTAACTTATAGCTGAAGAAGACAAAAAGTGCTCTGAACATGGAAGAATATCAAAATACTTTTAAAGATGCTGTGCATTTACTAAAAGAAGGCAACATCATTTCTACATAAAATATAAAATATCATAAAGATGAAAGAAACAATATTTTCTTGTAAATATAAGAAATTCAGGTTTGTGTATAAAGCTCTTCTTTAATATGTGTGTGTTTGTGTGTGTGTGTGTGTGTGTGTGTGTGTGTGTGTGTGTGTGTGTGTGTGTGTGTGTGTGTGTGCATGTGTGCGTGTGTGTATGTCTGTGTGCACATATTATATCTATATATCTATGCACGTGTACATACAGTATATATATATATATATATATATATATATATATATATATATATGTATACGGATCTTGGACTATTGCACAAAATCACGTTTCCACGAAAGGTAAACTACCGAGCACACTTTAGCAAAAGTGCATTTCACCGAAAAAACACTTTCATTAAAGTGTGCAAAAAAAAAATAAAAAATAAAATTAAAAAAAAACACAGTACTCACATTTATGCAGGGGGGCAAGCCCCCTTACACCTCCTATGTGGGGGGAGGGGCTTGTGCCCCCACACCCCCACTACTTTTATATTCTCACTCAGAGATTGGACTACAGTGGGGAAAAGGGAATATTCCCTTATCCCCACTGTACCCCGACCTCAGCAACAGCCATTCTGTCATTCATTTCATTTTCTTGAGCTCACTTTAGCAAAACTACATTTTCGGTGAAAACGCACTTTCGCTAAAATGTGCTTGGTAGTTTTGGTTTCAGTTAAAAGAGCTTTTGCTCAATAGTATAAGACCCATATATATATATATATATATATATATATATATACATACATATATATATATATATATATATATATATATATATAAAGACCTTCATGAAGGGATTCACATCCAGATCTAGTGAGGTCATTGTTCTCCTGTACTCTTCACTTATCAGACCAATGATCGAGTACAATGCCCCATTCGGGATGTATCTCACCCGACATCTCCAGCAATTGGAGAGACCCCAAAAGTTCCTCACCAAAAGGATAAAGGGACTCCAAAATCTGTCATATGCTGCCAGATTGAAGAAACTCCAGCTCTATTCAGTCGCATACCGTCTGCTCGGAGGTGACATGTGCCTGACATACAAGGCCATGTCCAACCTGGAATTAATGGACATGCTCCACCTCAAAAAATCCAAATCCGGGCGTGGCCAAGGATGAACACAGGATAGCAGCAGATTTCTTCAGCTCCACCAATTTCACTGCACTGACAGGAAATAATTACTTAAAAAATTAATTTATGAAGTAATTTTCTTTCTAAATATGTTTGTTTTATCTATTTCTTGAACTATATCTAAAAAAGAAAGGAAATTTTAAAAATATTCCTGTCAGAAATCACCTTGGAAATTTTCTTGTCAGTTTCTCTGTTTGAAATGAGTTCCAGTAAGACAAATTCTCAAGACACCAGCATCAAGAAAGAACTTCAGTCTCTGATATCTACAATCCAGCAACTTACTGCTAAGATGGATAAACTGGATATTAAAATTGATACCTTCATAGAAAAAACTACAAAACAAATAGACTTGTTACATATAGATTTGCAACAACAGAAGATCCAGATTACAGGCATAGAAGAGACTGTAAATGACATGGAAAATAGAATCCAAGAAGAGGAAATCAACATAGAGTTTTTGCTGAAACAAAATACACATCTACAAACAAAGCTTGATGACCTGGAAAATAGATCTAGGCTAATAACATTAGGATTTTTGGACTGCCAGAAAATATTGAAGCTAACAATATTACTTCTTTTTTAACAACATGGCTCCCTAAAACTTTAGACTTACCAGAAGCATTCTCTTTTGGTATTGAAAGAGCACATAGATCTATAGCTAATACTAACTCTAACAAAAACTATCCTAGATCAGTTATAGTTAGATTTCTATCATATTTTGATAAAGAGATGGTTCTTAAATCTGCTTGGGCTAAAGCTCCTGTTAAGATTAATGAGACAACTGTGCGTTTTGACAATGACTATTCTTCCTTGGTAATAGCTAAAAGAAAAGTTTTTCTACCACTAATAAGGGAACTTAAAAAAGCACAGTTTAAAACATACCTTCTGTTTCCTGCCAAGCTAAAAATCTTCCTTCCTGATGGTCCTAAAATTTTTGATGACTTAGACTCTGCATTACTGTTTATCAAAAAAAAATAAGATTTTGGATAAAATAGAGGAAATGGAATGGGCTAGTCCTTCATTAAAGAGGTTGGCAACTGAAACTTCGTGAAAGACTTCAGAGAAGAAAAAGAGACTAAAAAACAAATGATTTGTTCTATGTTTTTTTTTCCTTTTTTTTTCTCTCTTTATTTTTCTTAATTATTAATCTTTTTAAATATAGTTACTGCATTTCCAGAAAGCCACAAATATTCTGAAAATGATTTAATCAAAGTTATTTTTGTGTGCAAAGAAATGTTTTGTTTCATAATCAGTCAAAATATCTGAGGAACTAATAACAAGTTATCATTCAATTTGTTTCTCTTTCTGAAAAAGAGAAGTAAGGTTAGTAACTTGATACATTTTTTTCTTTTTTTTCTCCTTTTCTTCTTTTCTTTATTTTAAACAATGACATTCTATTTAGATTATGTAGTGGGTAAGAGGTGGGGGAGGGCAGGGAGAGAAGTGTAATGAAAATATGATCAATGGAATAATAACTTATTTATTCCTTGTAAAAAAGTTTATATGTTGTTTAAATACTATTGCTAATTATACTTTCTTGATTATATTGCTTATGCTTTTTTACAAATAATCTGTCATGCTTTAATTAATAATAATTAGAACTAAATAATAGTAAATAATGTTTTATTTCCATTTTTATTAATATAAGCGGTAAGTAATATTCCATTGTAAATACTTTTTATAGCTTCCTTTTACATTTTTCTATCTCTGCTTTACTCTCTTTTATTTTCTACTCTCTTTTTTTTCTTTTCTTTATTCTTTCTCTTTATTTTCTTTCATATTAATATATTGAAATGCTTTTGATCATACAGGCACAGTAAATAATAAGATTTGTATAAAAATTGAGTTGGGGCAAAAATATTGAGTTTTATTACTTATTAATAACTTTGGGCTTAATTTCACTTGCATAGAGGCTGTAATAATCTGTAAAATACTTCGCGAAGGTTTTGTTATGTTTAGATGCATTTATACTGCTAAATGAATGTTTGTCACTAGTTTTTAACAAGATTCCCGCCAAAATGTTAAGGGAGACAATTTGGGATGTGGGTTACCTCGTGAACAGTGTCCTCGAGTTGTTTTAAAAGCTTCAACTCTCAGAATTCACGCAGAGAAGCTGAAAGCAGTCAATTTGACCTTTGACCCCAGAATTCACACTGACACATCGCAGATTCAGGAAGAACACTCTACCAGGAAGTAGAACTGCTGCAAATACGACTCTGTGAAGGAAAATGAACTCTTTAAGATTTAAATGTGAGTTATTTTATATAATTACTTAAGTATTTATGTTATAATTTATAAAATATGTCAGTTATAATGATTTTAAATGATGCAGTTTCTTGTAGTAAGCAAATGTGATATTTTAGAAGGCATAGAAAGTGAATCATTTATACAAGTGTTTTTGAAAGTTTACTTGACTGCAGCATACTAATTTATGTTAAAAACTTATGATTTAAACATATACATTACTATAACTCATTTGATTTATCTGATTGACAAGCATAAATAACTTTATAACTCTATTCTGGAAGAAGTTGTCATGTGATATATTTTAAAGCAGCAGTATAGATATACAAAATACAGATGGCTTTCTTTACAATAATGCAAGTGTTTCTGAGAATTTACATAACTATGCAGTATGATTTATAACAATTTCTATAAATATAATATTTTATTCTACTGACAATAATAAGTATGGGAAAAAAGCTCAGATACAAGTAATTCAAGGTTTTTTGGAAGCTGTTAACTGCATTTACATGACAGAAAATAGATGCATTTTAATATATGTAATGTCTGAACCATATTAGCCAAAGTTTTTGATTTAAATGAATATTAGAACTTATTTTTACAAACTTTGAATAAATTAATATGTAAATATGCCCTCCCTTTTTTTTTTCTTTCTTTCTTTCACTGTCGCACCCTCTCTCACGTCTTTTATTTCTCTCTCTCCTCTTGGTTCCTAATATCAAGTTTATTTGAATGCTATTTGAATACAAATGTATTATATTAAATAGATGTATATAGTAGTATGAATAGTTTTTAAAAAAAGTTTATCTTAGTTTATATGATGCTGTTTTATCAAATGTGTAGTTTTGTCTTGCTAGATAATCTAATTGAAAGTTGTTAATTTAATGTTAAATATAACTAGTATTAAATTGATAAGGTGGTAGCTGAGGCACTACTGCTTAGGGTAGGGGGTTAACTTGAGTGGTATATACTACTCTAAGTTGGAGTTTTTAACTCCAGGCTGGGTGCAAGGTTTAATCCTTACATTATTTTCTCTTGTTCATTGTTGTATGTATATAGTTCTGACATCCACAATACATTTTGTAAACTCATTGTCACTACAAACAAAATTGAATCTTATACAAAATCCCATAAGAGATTCAATAAATACAGCTATATTTAAAGGTACACCTAAAGAAGGAGATGTAACATTACTTATTTTGTTAATTGTTATTTTGATCATAAGATTCTTATGTTTTAAAAATGCCAAATGACATCTCTAAAAGGAATTTCTTTAAACATTAATGGATTGAATAATCCGTGTAAAAGGGCAAGCCTAATAAGATACATTAATTTACATAAGGCCAACTTAGTCTTCCTTCAAGAAACTCATCTCTTGAAAAAAGATGTTGATAAACTAGCCACAAACAAATATACAGTATTGGTTAGTTTAGAGCACACTCAGAAAAAAAGAGGAGTGGCTATTTTATGGAATAAAAGTATGCCCATTCCTAAAACTATTAAGTCTTATCAGGATGACAAAGGAATGTTTTGTATGGTTACAATACAAATTAATGGGAAGACTTATACATTAATTAATGTATATTGGATACCTGGAATTGGTATTAATACAGTGAAACATCATCTTGATAAGATCATATCATTCTCTATAGGAGATATTATTTTAGCTGGTGACTTTAATTGTATACTACATGAAAGTGACACTACCACTATAAGAAAAAGGAAAATTACATCTAATGCAAAACATTTAAATGATTTTGCTAATTCTTATCATTTAAATGATATTAATAATCAGATAGATTCAAAATCATTACCATACACCTTTTTTTCTAACAGATACAAAACTTATTCAAAAATAGATAGGGTCTTTATTTCTAACCAGATGGTAACAGATTTAATTAATTCCAAAATCATTTCATGTCCTATATCTGATCATAATTCAATTGTTTTTGAGTTCATGATAAAAAATACTCACAATGTTCAGATCAAAAGGATACCAGCATACTTAACTCAATTAAAAGACTATAAAGAATATATACTTTCAGAAGTACAACATTTTCTAGACATAAATAATACTCCTGAAGTCTCCATTGTCTATGTTTGGGATGCCTTAAAATCATATCTATATGGACAAAGTATCAGATGGTATAATAATAAAAGGAAATCTTGGGATAAGGAATTGTTAGATATTCAAAGTAAATTAGACTCATAAACATAATAATAAAGAAAATATTATGGATAAGAAAGTCATTGAAGAAATAAACAAACTAAATGAGAAATACAAAGAAATTTTAACTCATAAAGTTAAAATAACTCTAGAGAAATACAAGTTTTTGTCTTACTCAATAAGCCCCAAATACTTACATAGACTTAAAAATAAAACAAAAGGTTGAATAAACAAAATCATATCAAAGAAATCTTTTCTCTAAGGAAAAAGAAGAATGTTTCTAGTCTACCAGAAATACTAGATGAATTTAGAAATCACTTTCACAAAATTAACCATAATAACATTAACATGGAACCTAAAGATAAAATAAAGGAGTTTATAACCACAAACATGAATAAAAAGCTTAATAAACAACAGATTAAACTATTGGACAAAAGTATTTCATATACAGAGGTTGTTACACAAATAAACAAGCTTAAATCAAACAAAGCACCGGGTAATGATGGTATAATACCAGAGATATATAGAATCCTTTCTAAAAGTACATATTCATTAATACATAAGGTTTTTATTTTGGCCCAAAATGAGCTAATAACCCCCCCCCCCCATCTTGGCAATATACATTTATTTCGCCAATTTTAAAACCTAATAAAGATCCAACTAGATGTACTTCATATCGACCCATATCATTACTTAATGTTGATTATAAAATGTTTATGAGTATTTTTGCTGATAGATTGAAGACAATCATCCCTGGCATTATAGATATAGATCAGACAGGCTTCATTGTAAATAGAAATACTTTTGATAATATAAGGAGAACTCTAACATTAATTGATTTTGCAAATAGGAAAAAGAAAGATTTAACACTTATTAGTCTTGATATAAGTTCAGCATTTGATTCAGTAAGTTGGGACTATCTGTTTACCTTACTGAAGTGCACAAACTTCTCAGATGCATTTGTAAATCTAATTGAGCATTTATACAAAGGAACATTGGCTTATATTAAGGTAGGAACATATGTCTCACAAAAAATACCCATTTTAAAGGTACAAAACAAGGGTGTCCACTCTCTCCACTATTATTCACTTTAATAATGGAGCCTTGGGCTAATTTGATCAGAAACAGTACTGACATAGAGGGTTTTGAAATAGATGAAAATACAACATCTAAAATTCAACTTTTGCAGATGATGTTCTAATTACATCAGCAGGATCTAATTCTTCTATGCAGTCTCTATTTGATAAAATGATGAATTTTAAAAGTATTTCTGGTTTAATATTCAATGAAGAAAAACTAAAATACTACCTATATATACACGAAAAATATTCTCATTAGTGATTTTACTAAATATGTACCCAATTCAGGTCAGATAACTTATTTAGGTATAATATTATCTAAAGATATTAAATCTATTATATATAATAATTATAATACCTGTTTTCTTAATATACAAAATCTTTTTAATACCTGGAATAATATGTTTTCTACTATGGAAGAGAGACTTACAATTATTAAAATGATAATATTCCCCAAGATTTTACACTTAATACAATCAATAATACTTCCACCTACAAAAATAATTATCAAAAACTGAATACACTAATGTTAAATTTCCTATGGGCACCTAATAGACCTAGGATTGCATTAAAGAAACATACTAATAGCTGGTCTCAAGGGGTATTTCTTTTCCAGACTTTAATTTATATACTATCTCTTCTATTGTAAAAGTTATTACTTTATTAATAGATCAGTCATATGTTGCAAAATGGAAAGATTACTGGGAGCTAATTAGTATGCACTTCATGAAAATCTCCTTAACACATAAAAATATGATTGTAAATAACTCCATGTTATGGTTACTAAAGGAATTTTGTACTTCACCTATTACACCTAAACATATAGTTAGTTACCCATTAAACATTATTATTAGCTATCGTAACTTTATATTCATGCATCCTAAATATAGGGAATGGAATTTTATTATATTCCCTATAATGTATACTCGGGGTATGCTTTTGTCATCTACTTCTGAAGGAACCCATTTAGCTATAGATAATGATCTAAAGTACTGGTATCAGCTGATATCTGATAATAAAGTTAAAAATCTAGATTTCTTAAAACAAGAATTTGATCTAAGAGAAACTTGCTGGTTAGAGGTTCAGACCTTTAGACAACATCTCATTGATAAAATAGATCTAATGTCTATAACAGTTAAAGAATCTATTCCAACACTGATTGATTACTTGATATTAAATTTACAACATAAAGTTTCTGATAAAGGAAAGCTTTCATACATACATAAAATTATCAGACAAGAAACTTTTTACAGTGTAGATACCTACTGGAATTATTTCACTTCCATTAATGGGGACCCACCAAATCAACAAGATAATATTTATTGGAATCTGCCTACAAAACTACATCTTCCATTGTCTGGAGACTTTTTACATGGAAATTTTTACATAGATCTTTTTATACACCTTTGATGATGAATAAAATAAATAATAAATATAATATATGTAAAAGATGTAATGTAGAAATTAATGCTGACTGGGCTCATATGTTTTATGACTGTATAAAATTGAAAGAATATTGGAAGTCAATTAATGAATTTTTGCAGGCTCTTTTTACAGATAATTTCATTATTTCTAAATCTGTTATATTATTCAACACACCTGTACCTCAAAGTGTTAAAAAGATAAAGCTTCCCTTGTTATGGTCTATTCTAGCAGTGGCTAGGAAAATAATAACCAGAAATTGGATTTCAGATACACCTCCTTCGTTCAATGAATTTAAAAATGTTATGAATATAGTGTGCCATATGGAAATAAACACAATAAGGTCAAGAACAACTAGAAAAACATCTTATTATATTGTATGGGATAATTTACAAAACCTGTTAAAAAAATCTTAACTTCAATAGCATGGTATTTTAGTTTAATTAATTGATCTGATTGTAGTGGATGTCTTTGTAAATACTTTGGTTGTTTTGTTGAATGTTATAATCATATCTATTTTAATTACTTGTATAAAATTGTTATGATATTTCTCTTGTATGTTAAAACAATAAACTTGTTTTAAAAAAAAAAAAATCCAAATCCACCAAAACCACTAGAGCAAGCGACTTAAACCTTAGCACGGATATAAATAGGATGTGCTGGAGGGATAGATTTATCACTCAGAGACTCCCTATGCTGTGGAATAAAATCCCGGTCCATGTGAGGCAGAGCACCTTGCTGGCTCTGTTCAAGAGAAATCTTGACCTGTGGATGGGAGATCGTAGGTTTACCCCGGGAATCATCTCTGTGTCACTGCTGGACAGAGGCACAACAAACTAATGGGCACAGTATTTTTTCATATAAGGGGTGGCGTAAGCCACAAAACTTTGGGCTAGGCTTATAAATGCCTTAGGGCAGATAGCCTAGTATAAACCTATGAACCTATATATATATATAGATATATAAATATATATATATATATATATATATATATATATATATATATATAGAGAGAGAGAGAGAGATGTATATATATATATATATATATATATATATATATATATATATATACATATATATATACAGATAATGGGATGGATTCATAAGCAACTTATTTCCGCACTATTGTGGGAATGTCGCACCTTGTCGCACACACAATAGAGTGATGTTTTGATTTCATTAAATGGCTCTACATTATCATGTAGAGACACCAAACCAAGTTAAACAGCATAGTATGATAAGTACAGCATAAGCATCTGAATAACATGCAAATGAGCCAATCCAATATGGTGGAGCCATTCAGGAATCTAGAAAGTAACCATGTAGAGATGGTGTAGCCCATGGTTCTGAACACCAAAACCTATTGGAATACAGCCACCATCATACTTAGAAAAAAGTAAGATATCAGGGGATGTTGCTGCTGGTCTCTTCCAGGTATATGTGCAACAAACTCAAATCTATGTATTTATTTATTTATTTATTTCAGTTTGATGGCTGGGGAGATCCACTGGGCTCAGGGAGCCCATTTTCAGTGCAGGCCCGGGGAGAAAAGCTCCGCATTACATAGTGTTATTCACAGTTAAAATCAAAATGAAGTAAAGAAATATAATTAAATATCTCTGTGTTACACAGTGTGTTCACAGTTGCAAAGTAAAGAAAAACACAATTAAAATATCATTTTTGTGTCAGAGAACAACATAAATTATTTGGTTTCATAGTGTCAAAGTATTTAGTATTGTATTACATAGTGTAGGTAGAGGAAAATCATAGTGAAGAAATCATGGTTATAGTTTTTATTTTAAGCTAAAGAACAGGAATAAGTTCCCTGATTATAAGGTATCTGAAATTTAGGAAGGCAGAGGAAACTAAGATGTGAGGGGAGAAAGATTGAGAAGCGAAAGAGAGCAAAAGGTGGTAGAGGTTATTGTGGGTTGTACAGTTGTGAGTTTACATTATTTACAATTAAGTTAGGTTAGGTTTATGCTCAGAGGTAGACAACAGTTTATGGGGAGGGAAATAAGGCTATGTGGGAGAGAACAGCTGCATTTCCTGTTAGATGAAAGGTAGGAGTGTAGCAGAGTTTTAAAGGTTTTAAAGCTTTCACAAGTCCTTAGAGAGGATGGATTGGATGGAGGATGGAGAGAAGGATCTATGCTGCTGATAGATCTCGTACAAGGAGAAGAAGGGTGTTCAGACCCTGTTTAACATATCATTGGACTGCATATTGAAATAGTAGAGCAATAGAAGATTGATACTGAAACACTACATGAATTCTACAACCTCTGCTGCCCCCATCTCAAACCCAGGGGAAAGCAAGGGGAACCTATACTAGTGGAAACTAAGGAATGTGTAGCATTAAGGATATTAATAACTAGTACATTTCAGAGACCCACAGGGGATACTGTAGGGTTGTCACAGGTCTCAGCTTCCAGAATATTTTACCACTATCTAAATGCCATGCTACAACATGCAAGGAAGTGCATCTGTTTTCCACACACACACCAGAGAAGAGAGCAAGAATAATGCACAAATTCAGTGCTGTAGCACACTTCCCTGAAGTCATGGAGGCCACAGACTGCACTCACATGGAAATAAAAGCCCTACCTGGTAAACAGGGCTGGACACACATCACCAGGAAGGGTTTCCACTCAGTCAACTGACACATTGTCTGTAATGCCCAAGGGATCATCCTCAATGTCTGTGCAGGCAACCCAGGCAGTTTTCACAAGTCACACATGTGGTACAACTCGTGGCTTTACACAAGGTTTGCTAGGGGTGATGTTCCACAAGGCCATCTACTAGGTGATGCAAGTTATGCACTGGAACTGTGGTTCATGACACACACCCACAGAAGAAGGATACAGCGATGCCTGTGCTCAAATTAGAAACATCATAGACTGTGTGTTTGGCATGCTGAAGTCATGTTTCCACTATCTAGAAACTTTGGGGGGTGCCCTGCAGTATGACCCAGGCACCTGTGCAGAAAGTCTTTGCCATGTTGCATAATATCATCTTGATGAAACAGCTGCAATAGGGACAGTGAGGTCCAGGGCTACACATTACTGGACCACAGGCAGGGCCAGTACCTCCTGCACATACAGACAAGGAATCTGAGAGGGAACCATCAACTGCAGAGGTAGCTGTCAGATGTAGGTGTGCAAAATATGCCCTTGCCCTGGTTAAAAGGCAAAGAATAGCACACGCACTCACCAGCAACTTAAGCACATACAAATATTAAAAGTGATGTCATCCGATGTCCACAAATGTTATGTCTGCGTATGAATTGCATCAGACAGACAGTCCCAAAGCACATGGCTCCTAACTTGCAGTGATGTCAAGGTAATTGTGGAACCTGCAGTAGAAGAACAAATGAGTAAAAAGATAAACTTCCTGTATACTTTCATTCTTGTACCTATCCACGCTGTGCATCACACACACATATATGCAACCCTAAATCAAACAGAAATGAACAAAGCCCATGGCACAGTCATCATCATTCTCACTGAGTGGGTGGGGAGTAAAAACTACCATGTGTGCAGTATAGCAGCAGTAAGATTTCAAAATTGCATACAAAAGTTTTTTCCATTGCATATTGAAATATATTCCAAATATGAACATGTAAGCAGTGTGTTTAGAGGACAAAAATAACTTATTAATTAGTGCAGGTATTTGTAGAACAATCTCCTCAAAGTAACTATTAACAATGTTCTGCCTGTATCCAATCAGACTTATCTCTCTCCACTTTCATTGCTAGACCATTACCTGTACTGTAGATTCAGCTCTCTAAGCACTGTGAAGATGCAAATGAGGTATGAAATCATTAGTATTCCTGAATACCAAAAAAATGACCTGGTGTAGGGGATGTAAACATGGTGTGGATAGCTAATGGTTGCATGCACACACCCAAGGACTGCAGGGAGGAGGAATAGCAATTGTTAGCTGATAATGGCTTGCAGCTGTTTCTGATTGCTCCAACTACAACAAGTAATATTGAAGTGACTCTTCTCTCTGATGTGTTTGTATCATGGAAAGTAGACTTACAATACAAAGGTGTAAGCACATTGAGAGCTATGAGAACAATCTTAACAACATTAACATCCTTGTAGTAAGAGAACACTGTCCACCCTCTGATTAAAATCTGTCTGAAATGGTGATCAGCTATAGTACACATTGAAACAAAGATGCAAACAAATGGCCATGACATTGCATTTCTGTTGTTAAGCTGAGAGGAGGGGAAGATGTTTAAAAATAAAGAGAAGTAGCTGGCCATGTTGTCAACCTGACATTACAATGGTGAGGACCATTATTACAGTAAAGTATTTGTCATTATGACATTGCTATAGATATGTTCAAGCAAATGAGAAAGCAACATTTCCTAGTCCTGTGTTGGTGGCAAAGAAGCATCAGAAATACAAATGAGTGTGTTGTCATTGCACTGAGTTGAGGATTCAATTCCATAGTGTAGTCTCTGACAGAATTAATGAATATTTTGAACATACGATCAGGTTGTACCCCACTCCAGTTCTATGAAACTTCACAATCATGACTTTTCTTATGTGTTACCCTATATGTGCTACTACTGACAATTGTGTATTATTTTTTCTTCTTTTTTGTGTTCCTCGTTCATGCTTGTTTTTGCAGAGTGCACTGTTGACAGGCAGAATTTCGAGGCAGTGAGCAAAGGTCCACTGCCCAAGGTACAAAATGAGAAATGTACCTGATCTTGCCATCAGTAATGTATTAGACATTCCCATAGGTGCATTTTGATACAACACTCTGAACAGCAGTAAGACAGTAATTGTTGTGTGGATTATAAATTATTATATATGTTCTTTTGTCTGTGCAATGTCAGCACGGTTTAGTAGAATGCAAACAGGGCTCACAGTTGAAGGATGAATCTAAACACTCTCATTACTATAATCTTCATTAGCGCAAACAGTTTTGATAGCATTGCACAGTACTACTAATGAGCGACTGATGTGCAATTACTGTATACCTGATTTTGTGTCAGAAGCTATAAATGCAGTGACTTTCGCCCCTTAATACATTTATTCTGGGGTTTAAATCCATACAGTGTGAAGGGACTGTAGAAATTATTATGCCAGATGTAGGAATCACTGTCATCATCCTCATAACTTTATATCCTTTTTATTACTGTTTCTCGCCTCGTGCACTTGCTCTTTGCTGAGCATCAGGCAATCAAGCTTACCTACTTAAGAAAAAAGTGAAAAATGTTATTTGGGCAACCTTCTGTAGTGCAAGCAGGCTTAGCAGCGATGCACAACCATCAGCACTTGGACAGTACTTAGTGGAGAAAATCCACCTGTTAACCTAGCTTCCTCTGTAACACAAGGTATAAGTGTACTGACTTTACAACTATCACACAGGTGAGTTAGGGTTCAATACACACTCAAGTCTCTCAACAACAAGTACTGTTATGACTCTGTCATAGTACATGTTGGCGTGAATGACTTGAGATGTACCTCTCTGGGCTATATGAAGAGAGACATGATTGAGCTTGCTGATTATGTGTCCCAGTCAGGTATGTCCCTAGCCTTAAGCAGCATTCTGCCATCATTCAGAATGATGCTGCAATACAAACAAAAAGTGATTGACTTTAACAATTGGCTTAGTTTCTGGTGTCATTCTAGGGGTATCCAGTACCTGACAGCCTGGGAAGATATGATCGACAGACCATGATGCTTTGCCAGAGATGGCCTGCATCTGTCTCACCTGGGTTTCAGGCTTCTGGCAAAGGCTCTTGCCTCCCCCATAGTGCCTTTTTTTAGGAAAAGTCCTGAGTTCAATAAAACCAACATAAAAATGTCAACAAATGCAAATTAAAGGTCATGCTGCTAAACGCTAGTAGTCCAAACATGAAACTGCACTTGTTGCAAGCATTCTTAACCCTTTAACATGCTGACATCTGTGCAGTCACAGAAACCTGGTTCAAAGCTGCAGAATGCAACCCAACCTTACCTGGTTACTCATCCTATCATACATTCAGACCCCAGAGTGTTGGCAGTAAAGCCAAAGGAGGTGGAGTTTCAATATACATTAAAGACATACACACCTCCAGGCTGGTCAAACAGTATGACAAACATGAGACACTCCAAGTGCAATTAACCATTGACAAGACCCCTATTCAAATCATAGCTAGCTACTGTCCCCCAAATCTGACTCAAGATGTCCAATCTGCCTATTTGGACCTGTTTGAATCTATCAAGATTCAACCCTTTACCCTGATCTTGGGTGACTTTAACTTCCCAAACATAGAGTAGAAGAACTACTCATGCCAGAACACAAATGCCCAGAGATTCCTTGATTTTGTCAATGTAAATGCCTTGGAACAGCTAGATGATATCCCCAGAAGTGGTGATAATATCTTGAACTTGGTATTAACCAACATGAGTAACCACGGCAGTATCCCTATGGTATCATCCTCCCTGGTAAGATCCAACCATAAAGCGGTTACTTTTGAAGTCACCATCTCCCCCAACCTGCCTCTAACTAGGATCGGACATAAAAATTTCTCCAAAGCTGATTACAGCCTCCTGAGGGATGGTATAAACAGCTTCACAGCACCCTCCCCCTCTGTAGGAACTGGCACCAAGATCCAAAACTGCACCAAAACACTATATGAGCATTTACATAGATGCATGGAATCAGGAATACCCGACAGGATTGAATCATCCTTCACAAGGAAGAGTAAACCTGTCTGGTGGACATCTGCAATAAATAAAGTCTATAACAAAAAGAAAAAAATTGCTGTCCAAGACCAAGAAGGAGCAGGTGTCCAATTGGAAGCAATGTCTCCTTAGCCTAAACAAGCAAATAAGAGCACTAGTGAAATCCTCCAAAGCAAACTTTGAGTCCAAATTGGCCACATCTACTACAGACAATTTTAAGGCCTTCTTCACATATGTCCACAACCTCAAAGGAAGCACCCAAATCTCTTCAGAAATGGTGGTCAAGGACACCACATATACAAATGCCATAGATATAGCAAACTTGCTGACTGACAGATTCAGTGAAAACTTCACCCCTCTGTCCCCCCATCAGTAAATCAGGACATCCCCAGTACCTGTCCCCTTCCCCTTATACCTAGGGAACAGGTCATCACTGTTGTCTCAAAGGTAAAAAATGCAGCCTCCATGTGACCGGATGACATACCAGGCTGCATCCTACGTGAACTCAGGCAGGAACTTGCAACATCATTAGGCACCCTATTCAAGCAAAGCCTGAGTACCAACTTTGTCCCAGCTGAGTGGAGGACAGCCACTGTCATCTCTTTACAGAAAGGTGGAGCGTCCACCGATCTGGGAAATTATAGACCCATCAGCCTAACTAACCTGATCTGCGAGGCCATGGAATGGATTATCATGGACCTCATTAACAAGGACATTGGCAACCTCCAAACACTCAATCCCACACAGTTTGGCTTCATCTAGGAAAGGTCATGTCTGCTAAATTTGGTCGACTTTGAGACAGTCACCAAAGTTATGGATGAGGGGAAGATGGTACACACCACCTACCTTGACCTGGCCAAAGCCTTCGACATTATTCTCCACTTGGGCATAACAGATAACCTCTCTCAACTAGGCATCAATCTGTATGTTACCAGATGGGTAGCAAACTGGTTCACTGATAGAACCCATCTAGTCAAAATAGGGAACGCCACCTCAAGCAGTAGACCCATAACAAGCGGAGTACCCCAGGATTTGGTCTTGGGGCCCCTGTTATTTGGGATATAGTTTTCTGAGGTGCAAGTCAAAACCAGTGGGCTATGGCTGACCAAGTCTGAAGAAAACTGCAAGCTGGGTGCTGTCATCAATTCCCCTAGTGATGCAGACCTCTTCCAAGAGGGTCTCACTCAGACAAATGACTTGTGCCAGAAACATGGCCTCAAGCTGAATACCAAAAAATGCATCATCATCCCCTTTGGGGGGAGTAATGTCCCCACAAATTATCACATTGATAACATCCTAAGCACACAACCAGTTGTGAGGGATTTGTGCACCCAGGTTGACAGCAACCTGACTTTTGACCAGCATGTTGCTTCTGTTTTATGGAAAGCCTTCTACATGGCCCACCTCATAAGTAAGGGTATCTCATCCAGGGACAAGGAGGTCATAACATCCCTGTATTCTTCCCTTATAAGGTCCATTATTGAGTACAACTCCCCTTTCAGCATGTACCTCACAAAACACATGCAGCAGCTGGAGAGACCACAGCGGTCCCTCACCAGGAGAATCCAGGGCCTCAAACATCTACTATACACAGATAGACTAAAGTCCTATTCCTCTACTCAGTTTCATACAGATGACCTCTGTTTGGCATACAAGGTGATCATGGACAGCACCTTGATGGGACTGCTGCATATCCACAAGTCAAGCTCCACTTGAGTAACTCTCAAGTGTGACCTCAACCTGGTCTGTGACATCAACAGGACTTGTTGGTGGGATAGATTTGTGTCCCAGAGACTCCCACATCTATGCAATTGCCTCACTTTCCACATCAAGCAGAATACCTCTTTACCCCATTTTTAGCACAACCTGGATAACTGGATGGGAAACAGAAAGTACACCTCTGGGATTCCACCGTGTCCCTGCTAGACAGGAGCATCAGGTGCTGATTTGTCTAAACATGGGGTAAACTCTTGGCTAGGCCTATAAGGACCTCAGGGTCAATAGCCTAGTAACCTTATATGATCCTATGCTAAATCTACATAGCACTTTTTAAATAGGGTATCAGAATGCAATTTCTAAAAAGGAAGGTAGCACTATATACACATGACTATCATAATTATGTTTATGCAAGAAATGTCTCATTAATACTTTGTATACATTCCTGAAAGGAAGTTCTTCTGTAGCACTGACAAATAATCAAGCTGATTTAAATTTATGCATTATTTATTTCTTAGGATTGATTCCCACATCAGTCAACTAACATTTTACAGTGTGCAATTCCAGGAGATTGTGTGCTAAGTCATCCTCCAAAATGCCAAAGATAACAAGCCAAGCCATCAAAGCTGTCACTGCTGACCATCTGAAAAAGTTTGAATATGTTCAGCATCACACATGACAAACCTCACTGCTTTGTCTGACACCTCCATTGTTGTTTGATAAAATACCTTCTGCTGTGCCTACAAGTGCTTCTTTGTGCTTACCATCATACAAATGCAGTGTCATGGTTGTGCATGTTTGCACACTAACCATTAAATGGGAGATTGGAATTTGGTACCATTTGATCTTTAGAGTTGCTGCTTGATTTCTGCATGCATGACTGGTGCTGGAGATGGTGGAGCTAAATTTAGATCACCGAAGTGGGGTATGCAGGAGCCTAGAATTTTTGTAGCACTCTTTGTAAAGCACTACAGCCATAGGGTGCTGCAAGGGGACTACACTGGGTCTCAGTGTAAAACTGACGCTTGGAACAGAGTAGCCAATGCTGCCTCCAGTGCAACTGGTATCCAACACACACTGGAGACAATAGCCGTTACCACTATAGTGACCTTAGTGCAGAGAGGACCTCCTTAGCTGATAGGAGAATGAGTTTAAGACTGCTGAATCCCACAATTGTGGAAGTATACTGACCTATCTCTATGAAATAATATAGAATACCATAGCTAGGCAAGACTGTTATTCAATATGCTTTTACAGGGTCATAGGTAGGTACTAGGCTATCGGCCCTAGGACCTATACAAACCTAGCCAAAAAAGGTACCCTGGCTTTTGCCACCCAAGAAAATTATTTTCCTGTTCCCCTGTCGAGCAGAGCCACAAAGGTGATCCCCGGAGTGAATTTCCTATATCCCATCCAATCATCAAGATTTTTTGAAGAGTGCTAATGAGGAGCTTTGTTTGATATAGATAGGTAGTTTGTTCCAGAGTATGGGAAATCTCTGGGACAGGAATCTATCCCTCCAGCATGTTCTGTTTATTGCGGTGACAAGGTTTAGGTCCCTAGAGCGTGTAGCTTGGATGGATTGAGATTTCTTTAAGTGGAGCATGTCCAACAGCTCTGGGTTTGACATAGCTTTGTATGTTAGGCAGAGATCGCCTCTGAGTAGGCGATATGTGATGGAGTAAAGCTGGAGGTTTTTTAGATGGTCTGTGTAGGGCACCTGTCTGAGGCCAGTTATCCTCTTTGTGAGATATTTCTGTGGCCTTTCCAGTTGTTGTAGATGTCTTGTCAGGTGCATACCAAAAGGGGCGTTGTACTCTATAATGGGTCTAATGAGTGACGAATAGAGGGGAACAATGACCTATTTTTTCCTGAATGAGAAAATTTTGTTATGAGATGTGCCATGTAGAAGGATTTCCTGATTACTTTGGTGATTTGATTATCAAAAGAGGGACTACTGTCCACCTGTGCCCCAAGGTCTCTTATCACACTTTCAGTGTTAAGTAGACTACCACCTATGTGGTAGCTCATGGGTACATTGTTTTTACCAAAGGGGATGGCAATGCACTTTTTGGCATTGAGCTTGAGGCCATGGCTTTGACACCAGGCATCTGTCTCAGTGAGGCCCTTTTGTAGGATGTCCACATCATTAGGAGTTTCAATTACAGCTCGTAGTTTGCAGTCATCTGCGAAATTCGTTAGCCAAAGACCTTCTGTGTTAGCCTGTACATCAGAAAAGCAGATATCAAACAGGAGAGGACCCAGGACTGAACCCTGTGGTACTCCACTTGTCACTGGTCTGAAGATGGATTTGAAGTCTGCTACTTTCACAGTGTGGGTTCTGTCAGTGAGCCAGTTGGCAACCCATCTTGTGACATAGGGATTTATACCTAGTTTAGTGAGTTTATCTATAATTCCAGAGTGGGGGATGGTGTCCAAAGCCTTGGCGAGATCTAGATAGGCTGTGTGAACCACCTTACCTTCGTTTATGGCTTTGGTGACTGTTTCTAAGAAGTCAATTAGGTTTAGGAGATATGGTCTGCTTTTTACAAACCCAAACTGGGTGGGGTCCAGAGTTTGGAGATTACCAATGTCTTTGTTTATATGTTCTATGATGATACGTTCCATGGCCTTGCAGACCAGGCTTGTTAGGCTAATAGGGCTGTAGTTTCTGGGGGCAATGGTGGATCCCCCTTTGTGGAATGGGATAACTGTCGCTGTGCACCAGTCAGTGGGCACCAAGCCTGAGGTGAGGCTATGATTGAACATGGTGCTTAGGTGGGGTGCCAGTTCATTCTGTAGTTCATGTGCAATGCAGCCTGGGATGTTGTCAGGTCCCATGGATGCTGTGTTCTTGGTTTTGGACAGTGTGTTTTTTACCTGTGCAGCCGTGATTACAGGAACTTTGCATTCTTCTGGTATAGTGATGGGCCCTTTAGGGGGTGGGGGGAGTAAAGTTAGCACTGAACCTATCTGCCAGGATGTTGACAATATCAGTTGGTTCTGTATATTTAGTGTCATTGTGCTGTAACTCAGAGAAGATCTGAGTGTTGCTATTGAGATTCTTGACATAGATATAGAATGCTTTGTGGTTGTCTTTAGAATCAGTGGCGATTTTGTTTTCATAACTAGCTTTGGAGGATTTTATGAGGGATCTCAGCTTCTTACTGAGGCTGACCAGGGAGTTCTTCCAGTTATGGGATTTTACTCTTTTTTGCAACAGTTTATTTCTTCTGTTGTAGAGTTTGTTTATGGCAGGAGACCACCAGATTGGCTTCCTTTTTTTGGAGGATAGCACCTTGGTTCTGTTAGGGATAGCACAATCCATGCACTCATGTAAGCGCTTATAAAGTGCATTTGTGTAGGATTCAGCCATCATACCTCTATTGTCCATTTGCATGGGTGTGGTGAAGTTTGCGACTTCCGTCTTAAGAAGCGTGAAGTTGGCTTTGGAGAAATTTTTTACAGTGGATTCCCTAATGGGGGATGGGGGTGGGATGTGGATGTCCAGGCTGATTAGCTTGTGGTCGGGTCTGACCAATGAGGAATTGACCTCTGCTGTGGAACACTGGTCACCCATGTTGGTAATGACCAGGTCTAGGATATTGCTGCCCCTGGTGGGGGTGTGGATAAGCTGATCCAAGGCATTGGAATTTATGAATTCCAGAAAACATTGAACAAAAGAGTTGGTACATGAGTAGTTTTCCTAGTTAATGGTGGGGTAGTTGAACTCACCCATTATTCCCTCACCCATTATTAGGGTGTTGGGTTGTACCCTAATATTTTCCAGTGTATCAAGAAATGAGGATTGGGAATCCTGGGGCATGGTGGGGGATCTGTAGCAAGTTACAATTTGGGTTGCGGTCTTGCCCAGAGTTAGTTGCACTTGGATAATCTCGGATGCATAATGCTGAGCAACTAGCCTGGAGGTGTGGATATCCTTAATGAATATGGACACACCTCCACCTTCAGTGTTTTGGTCCAGGTTAGGTGGCTGAAAGGTGTGGTGTAAATTATAGCCTGGTAATGCAGGGGTGCTCTCTGGAGCCTTGAACCAGGTCTCTGTCACTGCACAGATGTCTATGTTCTCCATTTAAAGGAGTGCCTCGAGTGAATGCATTTTAAGGTTTAGACTTCTAGCATTGTGTAGCATTACCCTCATATGTTGCTTGCTTGTACCTGCTACAGTGGTGAATTTGTCATTTGAACCTTGCCTAAAAAAGGCACTATAAGGGTTGCAAGAGCTTTTGCCAGTATCTGGAATCTCAAGGGCGACAGGTGCAGGCCATCTCTGGCAAAGCATCATGGTCTGTCGATCATGTCATCCCAGGCAGACAGATACTGGATCCCCTTAGAATGAGACCAGAAGCTTAGCCAATTGTTGAAGTCAATCATTTTATCCTTGTACTGTGGTATAATTCTGGATGATGGCAGGATGCTACACAGGGTTAGGGTCATACCTGACTGGGCTACAAGATCCGAGGGCTCCTCCGTGCCTCTTTTCATGTATTCCAGGGAGGTACATCTCAGGTCATTCACACCAACATGGACAATGAGGGAGTCATATTTGTACTTGTTGTGGAGTGACCTGAGTGCATGCATTATGTGGAGGATCCTGGCACCCGACAGGCAGCTGACAGTAACTTTCTCCTTGTTTAGCCTGGTGAGTAGAACATCAGTGTGCCTGACTATAGAGTCACCTATGACTAGAGTGTTGGGTACATTGTTGTGCCTTATGGGCTGTAGTTGAGTGGCACACTGAGTTTGTGGGCTATGTGTCATCTGGGTTGCGTTGAGGGGTGGAGGTTGCATGCGTTTCTGCTTTGGAGGTCTCTGTTGCTTGAGCAGATTTTTATTGAGAACCTCCATGAATGTAGGTGTGTTTTGTGTTGCTATGTGTGTGTTTTGGTGGTATAGGTTTTGAGGGACTATGTGATGAGTGTGGTGTGCTGCAAGTGTTTACCTTCTCCTTTTGACTGTCTAGTCCAGTCTTGGGTGAAGAGAGCTTTGCTTCCAGTTTGCTTATATAAGTGCATCTCTCACAGGTTGTAGTGTTGGGTGGTAGGAGGAGAGGGTTGTCTGTGTACATGAGGTAATTGCTGCATTGCCCCAAGATGCCCAGATTCATCAGGTAGATAGGAGAAAACACCAGGAGCTGACCCTTAAACATGCCTGGATAGGTGCTTATTTATTAAGTACTAAAAACTGTTTTCATCTAGACAAGTGAGGAAAGTTGAGTGCTGTAGTAATTTGTAGCTTATTTAGTGCTTAGAACGAGTTCTGAACCACTGCTGTACTCAAAGAAACAGATTTGAGTGCTAAAACTAAAAAACTGGCTAGTTCTAAGGGAATATTTGAAGAGCAGACTTTATGGTGCCAGAAATAGTTTAACCCTAGCTAAGTGGCGATGCATAAAGTGTATTTTTTTATATAACACTAGCAAATAAGCAAACTGATTTAAACAAAAAAGCTAAAAACTGAGCCCATTCCAGCAATCTTTGATCAGACAAGTTGTAACTGCACATTCCTGCCACTAGGGTGCAGAGGAACCTTCTCCAAAAAAAGATGGTCTGGATTAGTGCTCAAGTTATACAAACAAAGCTAGATTCAGTAGGTCTGAATTTAGTCTGTGCTACAGCAAACAAGGCGTACCAATTTCAGAAAGAAACAGTTCAAATAAGCAGGCACAATAAGCCTTTAACCAGAAACTCCCAGCTCAGAAGGGTATAATCTACCCTCTCCTCCCACAAGTGTGCAGACCACACTTTCTTAATGTAAACTAACTGATCCGAAGCCCAAGTGCTTAAACCAGAACTAATACACTCTTAGAATAACAGACACTAAGCCTTCAATCAGCAACTCCCAACATAGAAGGATGTAAGCTACCTGTCCTGCCACAACAGTGCAGAGCACAAACCTTCTTAATGTAAAACAATTGGTCTGAAGCCCAAGTGCTTCAACCAAAGGCTTAGAATAACAGTTACAATTTAATCAGGCTACTAATAAACAGTAATAAATGCAGCAGAATAAATGCAATAAAGTAGGAAGAAACATAAATACAGTAAAAGCAGATGAATAAAGTGCATTTTTTTATATAAAAATAGAAAACAAGCAAACTGATTTAAACAAATTACCAAATTAACCAGTAAAAAAGCTCAAAACTGAGCCCTGTTCCAGCAGTCTTCAATCAGACAAGTTTTAACTGCACACTCTTCCCACTAGGGTGCAGGGGAACCTTCTCCAAAAAAGATAGCTTGGATTAGTGCTCAAGTTATACAAACAAAGCTAGATTCAGCATGCCTGAATCTAGTCTATGCTACAGCAAACAAGGTGCATCAATTTCAGAAAGAAACAGATCAAATAAGCAGCCACAATAATCCTTTAACCAGAAATTCCCAGCTCAAAAGGACAGAATCTAACCTCTCCTCCCACAAGAGTGCAGACCACAAACCTTCTTAATATAAAATATCTGGCCGGAAGCCCATGTGCTTAAACCAGAACTAATACACTTTTAGAATAACAGACACTGAGCCTTCAATCAGCAATTCCCAATTTAGAAGGATGTAAGCTACCTGTCATGCCACAACAGTGCAGACTCCAAACCTTCTTAATGTAAAACAACTGGTCTGAAGCCCAAGTGCTTAAACCGAAAGGCTTAGATAACAGTTACAATTTAATCAAGCTACTGCCAAGCAGTAATAAATGCAGCAGAATAAATACAATTGAGTACTTTTAAGAAGAGGCAAAAGCAAAATAAAGTGCAATTTTTTTTAGTAAAGTGCAAGGAGATAGGAAGAGAGGAAGGAGGAGCAGAGGTAAGTGGGTTGGCCTTCTCAAATATTCTCTCTGTATTAAGTAGAGTGAACACCAGACTGGGAGGGCTGTCCCAGATCAAATTTACAGGGCAGGCAACTGCAAAGTCACCAACTATAACAACACCACAATAATAGGATGGTGGGGGGGACAGTCTCAGGACAGATGACAATACATGTCTCTTCTTGTCTTGTTCTGTTTTGTACAGCTGCTGAAGACATTGCAGTGTGAGTTGCACCAAGAGAGGTTAACTCAACTCAGACAGGGATGGGGTACATATGCATCGGGTCTTAATGTAAGCCTAATAAGTACTGTAATTGTACGCAGTATGGAAATACTATAATAAATAGTTGTATTTATGATATCATAGCAGTGCCATTGATTAATGGTACAACAGATAAGATATTCCCATCATACCTGGATGTGACAAAGGTGTATAGACTGGAAAATCATAACTGTTTATTACCTAAAATTATATAGTCATGTGATATGGCATGGATCTGATTCTCTCTCTCTCTCTCTTTATGTCTCACTCACCCCTTCTCTTGCATTTTTTTTTGTGCTGAGAAGAGTATTTATATGTTTAAAAAATGTTCTGTTTTCATATATTTCTGCTTACAAAATCTGACATGCGGCACAGAGAGGTAGGCCAACCACTCTGGATCAACCCATCATCCCTCCACAGGTTGCAGCAATGTCAACCAGCACTTCAGGGTCCCAAGCTGTCAGCACTGCCTCCACAACCCCTGCCCTACCTGACCCACCTACATCAGATAGCTCTGCCCCAGCAGCTGATGCACTGGTACCCTACAGAAGTAGTAATAGTGGAGGTGGTGATTTTATCACCCAGCAAGAACTGACAGGGCTAGTGGAGGGTATTATGGAAAGGGGCCTTGGTGCCCAAATTGTTTGTGTCAAAAAGGTGCTTCATTACATTGCCAAGACGATGCCATGTCAAGCATTGATACAGGAAACTGAGATAGGAGACAGAGATGACAGTTCTGAGGGTGAGGGCTACCCATCCCTAGTCATGGTGTTCCTCAACCTTTTGTGTTCATCACCATCCTTGTCTGTCTAGTCTGCCCTCTATGTCTGCACCTACTTCTTTACCTAACCTTCCTACCCAACCCTCACATTCCTAAGCACCTGCCCCAACATTCCTTTCTCTTTGAAAGAAAAAGAAATGTAAATAATGGGCACCTACTTCACAAAAAAATAATGACCCATAAATAGCTCTCCATTTCACCTCTGTGTCTTCTTGACAGACTTGATTTGGTACAATTATAAGTACAACATTATTCTGTTGTTATCATCTACCCTTGGTGTGGTGACAGTCCAAAATCAGCAAATTCTGGCTACATGTCTACATGCACGTTGTGAAGAAGTGAATATCTATGGTTCTCTTCCACCACCTTCCTGCAAATTCCTGTATTCTTTCCTTTGTGTCTTATCCTCTGCTTGCCCACCCCCCATTTCACCACTTTCCTATCAACTTAATTTTCACATATTAGATCAGGTCAAAAGATAGAATCACACACAGCACACATGGCTAGAAATGGGCCATAAGAAAGCCTTCATTTTTTGTCCTCATCTTTTGCACGGAATTTGGCATTATATCACCAGTGCCAAGTGACGGTGAATAGCAGTCCATGTGCTATAGCAAAACCTAGTCAATTGTTGCTATCACCCATACTAGTCTGGTTATCCTTGCACAGATGTACTTAAACATGCTGTACTATTGGAATACAGAGTAAAGGCAGAATAAAGGCAATACTTTGCAACAGTTACTCAGACAGTTCCTTGAGTACAGGTATAACAAAGTTCAACTTCCTCTGTGGGGTGTTTACATAAATCACTTTTCTGAAGATTGTTTTTTGGGCATAGCATCACAGCTTAATTTTTTTATTAATTAACAAACTTTCATGAACCAATTTTGAACAGAGTTGCAAAAAAGCATTTGCAAACATATCCATACACATGAGGACAAATTATTAAAACACCCTTACTCCACCCATGTTAGCATCAGTTTTTGCCTCACCACCACAGCCATCACTTACTGACACAGTGGCTGAATGATTAATACTGAGGACACACCATAAAAATGTACATTAATGACCCATATCAGCACACTTTCACGTCTCTATGTCTGTTTATCTTCACCCCTTCCTCGTCACCCCTTTGTAGTGATGACTAGTCATTAGGCTGATGCATGTAAATGTAATGTTATGACACTGTCAGTCTGCCATTACTTTGCTGAAGAATATAAGCTACAGTTTCCATTGGCTACATAGGGTACCATTGTCTCTTCAAAGGTGTGGCTTTGACATGTGTGAAGTAGGATTTCCATGGTGGGATCTAGAGATAACGGCCAAGTCTATAGACATAATTCTTTTCTTCACAACAGTTCATATCCAGCATTACGTGAATGTCATACTACTTGTTTTTATGTGTCTTTCCTGTGAATGAGATGTTTATGTATCTCTCTAAGTCCCTTCTGTTTTATCAGTTGCAGTGCTCAGCAGTTCTTTGATGTCTGGCAATGTGCAACTGTAGTACGTCATTATAAAATAGCTCTTCAGGTGTTATTGCATAATGTGGTGAGTGTTTGCCTTATATCTCATTGTAAACCCAGTTAACTTGTGATTTCCCTAGAAGCATGACTATGTGTAGTACGCATAAAAAAATATTTCAGTAGCTATTGCATATACATTTGTGCCAGGAAACATATTTATAATAGTCATTTCTACATATTTTTAAAGTCATGATAAAAAGTTAATATAATAATCACATTCTGACACTATTTGTAAAATCATCTGCATACTAAAGTCAAACCCTGCTTCAACGCTGCTTTTTTATTTAGCCAAGAGAGTTTAAACCTTGTGCTACAGACAAAGCTAAGTTGACAGGTGACTTTTCTCTATTAGATAATGTCCAGATTACTGACAGCTGTGCATCACCACAAAGCCTGTTTGTGCTGTAGAAGGCAAATCAAATTAAAATTGTCACCTTTTCATTCAGCAGGCAACACTGTTTGCTTGCAGCCTAACATCATACAAATGGGGAAGGCAACATGCAGAGCACCACTGAACATCACTAAACACTGGTACTCACAGTCCTGTTTCAAAACATTAATATATTATCACTCATGTGCTAATAATTTGCCAAACTTTGTGCAAATACGTTTCTCAGCATTGCACTTTTGGAAGACTGGGGACAAAAATAAGTATTGCTAGTGGATTATATTACTTCATTACATGGGAACTGAGTAATGTACTTATTTGAAATGCAGTGAACTGTGTAGTTAATTGACCACTTCATTCTGGACAGTTGGCACTGCACTGTAGCTTTAGCACTTACAAATTATGTACAACCACATATGACATTAATGCACAGAAATAATCATGTTTTATCCCTCCTGCATTGGAACATTAAGTATTGCTTGGTATTGACAGGTCACACTACCATTGCATGAGCACATACCATAGATAATATCAGTAACATTTTTATTTATATACTGTCATCACAACCTGATGATCCATGAATGATTCATTGCCCATCCTGTGTTTCACAAGTGTGTTTGTCTCATATACACAAGACAGGTAGGTACATGTCACTCTCTCAGTTCTGCAGTATATATTAATGACAGCATACATGAAATAAATCAACAGTGTGTATGTATTATTTATTGAGCATAACATTGACCTTAGTCCGTCATATCAACAAATATGGATTTGCACAAAACCTTCAGCATCACAATATTGTCTCTGACACAGAATGAGATGCTGATCCTAGCCACTCTGCACTGTCAGACTGCAAAGTTAGATTTCTGCAGTGGCACTTACATTAAGTACTGTGCTTTCTAGACTGCATAGCTAAATAGGTGAATTCCTAATCTAACAGCAGTCAACTTGTGTGTATGGCATTGTACAGATGTGACATGAACTACTGCTATCCACAATACAGTGGTAGCCTGGAGTTAATTTAAAACTGCAGGGTGAGTCCACATCAATTTCAGACCCTTCTCACAACATCATCCTTTTTGCTAAACCACACTGATGTCATCCTATATAAAGAGCACTCTCACACTGAATAAGTCAGACTTCTACTGTGGTGCTTGCATTAAGTACTGTGTTCACTTGATTGTGTAGATAGATAGGAAGAGGGTTCTAATTTCACAGCAATCAACTTGTGTGTGTGTTTTTGACATTGTGCAGATACAAACTTAACTACTGCTGTTCAGAATACAGTAGTAGCCTGGAGTTAATTTTAAAATGCAGGGTTAGTCCAAATCAATTTCAGACCCTTCTCACAAATTCATCTTTTCTGCTAAACCACACCAATGTCATCTTGCATAAAGTGCACTCTCACACTATGAAAGTCAGACTTATGTGGTGGTACTTGCATTAAATACTGTATTTTCTAGATTGCATAGATAGGAAGAAGGTTCTAATCTCTCAGCAGTCACTGTATGTTCATAGCTTCATAGGTTCATAGGTTCATATGATGTTACTAGATTATTGGGCTTAGGGCCTTTATAAGCCTAGCCATGTTATACTCTTGTTCTGTTATTGACCATGTTGCATGGTCTGTATTTGCAGCATGAGTCTATGATCAGCATCAACTGCTCTTATCCAAGAGGGACATAGGTGACACCCCTGGGGTAAATATATGGTCTCCCATCCAGTTGTCAAAGTTATGCTTAAATATGGTCATTGAGGAGTTCTGTTTTATGTGAATTGGGAGTTTGTTCCAGAGGAGTTGCAATCTCTGGGAGACATATCTGTCTCTCCAGCATGTCCTGTTAATGTCACAGGCTAGGTTAAGATTCCTAGAGTGAGTGAATCCTGCCACATTTGATTTGCAAATCTGCAGCATTTCCATTAGGGGAGGGGATGAGACTGCTCTATAGGCCAGGCACAAGTTTCCTCTCAGCAGCCTATAAGATACAGAGTACAGTGACAACACCTTCAGTCTGTCCATGTAGGTCATGTGTCTAAGGTCCTGAATTTTCTTTATGAAAAATCTCTGAGGTCTATTCAGCTGCTGCAGATGTCTGGTGAGGTACTTACAGAAGAGAACATTGTCCTCTACTGGTGGTCTGATGAGAGATAAGTACAGGGGAATTATAACATCCTTAGCTCTGGATATGTTCCCAAATATCTCACCACAAGGTTTGCGCTAAGGGGTATACTGTTAAATTTGTAATTTTCAGGGACTTCCCCTTTGCTGAAAGGGATGATAATGCATTTTTTGCATTTAGTGTTAGTCAATGGCTTTGGCAACAATCGTTTGTCTTTGTAAGCCCTTTTTGTAGTATGCCAACATCATTGGGGGAACATGATGATTGCACCCAGTTTGCAGTCATCGGTGAACTTAGTAAGCCGCAGGCCATCTATTTTTTGCCTGGACTTCTGAGAAATAGATTCCAAATAGTAGGGGGTACAATACAAATCCTTTTGGTACACTAGTGGTAACTGGTCTGCTGGTAGAGGTGGAATCTCCAAATTTGCTCAATGCATTCTGTTGGTGAGCCAGATGGCTACCCATCTAGTGACATGTGGGTTAGTTGTACCAAAACCATCAATTCGAGGAAGAACCAAGAAATAAACAAAAACCTTATGCAGCCAAAGTCAGCAAGATGAAATGACAAGGCTGTATTAGTGCCCATTCAGTTTATTAGCTGGTTTTGTCAGAAAAGACTTCTTCAGAATACAAGTTAATTCCCAGCTGGGTGAGTTTCTCAGTGATGTCTGAGTGGGGGATTGTGTCAAAAGCCTTGGCTAAGTCAAGATAGGCTGTATGTACTGTTTTGACTTTATCCAGGGCTTTGGTGACATTCTTGAAGAAGTCCACCAGGTTTAATAAGACTAATCTATGCTTACCAAAGCCAAATTGGGTCAGGTCAAGAGTTTGAAGGTCACCTATGTCTTTGTTGATAAGGTCCATGACGATCCTCTCCATGGCCTTGCAAATAAGGCTGGTTAGGTGTATGGGTATATAGTTCCCAGGTTCGGTAGATGGATCCCCTTTGTGCATGGGAATTACTGTTGCTGTTTTCTACTCTGCTGGGACAAAGCCAGTACTTAGAATGTGGTTGCAGAGAGTGGTATGTGGTACTGAAGTCCCTGTTTTAGACCATTTAGCAGGCAGCCTGGGATGCTATCCAGTCCCATAGAGGCTGTGGTTTTGGCCATGGAGAATGTGGTTATGACCTGCTCTATGGAGATAATAGATAGAGGACTGGTGACAAATATTCTTTGGGGTATGTCTGGTGGGGACATGGGGGTGAAGTTTGCACCAAATCTGTTTGCTAGCAGGTTGGTGATGTCCTCAGAGTCAGTATGAGTGGTACCACTCACTACTCGTTTGGTACAAAGCTGGGCTTTCCATTTCAGATTTCTGACATAGCTAAAGAATGCCTTGTGATTATCATAGTTAGGGATGCTAGTTTAGCTTTGTAATTGGCTTTAGAGGACTTTACAAGATATCTAATTTGCTTTTTCAAAGTGTGGAGGGTGTCCTTCCGCTGCTGAGTCAGTTCCCTCTTGTTCTTAGATATTAGTTTCTTCCTCATGTCGTATAACCTATTTAAGCTTGATGTCCACAAGGGTGGCTTGTTTTTTTGTGAGGCCCTTGTTTTGATCTGTTCAGGTACAGCTGAGTCTATACATTTGTCTAGGTGTTTATACAGGGCATTGGTGTACACCACTGTATAGTAGTCATTGTTGGCAGTGGTAGCAGGGGGGTTGAAACTATTTACACCATCACGTAGTTGGGTATAGTTTGCGTTGGAGATATTTTTTCATCCTTTTTGCCCTGGGGGGGGGGGTCAGGTATGATCCTTACTTTGAATGAGACTGATTTATGATCAGACATTACCACAAAAGGCAACACATAGGAGGTAATGCAGAGAACCCCTATATTGGTGAGTACTAAGTCTAGGACATTTGAGCCCCTTGTGGTGGTGCAGACTATCTGTTCCAGAGCATCTGTATTAACAAAGTCCAAGAACCTTAGGCCAAATGTGTTTGTGCTCATATATGACTCCCACTCAATGGAAGGATAGTTGAAATCACCCATGACCAAGGTGTTTGGCTGTATATAGTGAGTGACACAAGTAGGTCCAGATAGGCAGAGTAGTTCTCGTGGTCCATGGTGGGGACCTATAGCTAACAATGACATGGAAGTGTGTTTTATCTACAATTTGTTAGACTTGAAGTATGGCGTTATGCAGATATGACCTGAACTACTGCTGTCCTCAATATAGTAGTAGGCTGAAGTTAATTTTAAAATGCAGGGTAAGTCCACATCAATTTCATACCCTTCTCGCAACATCATCTTTACTGCTAAACCACACTGGTGTCATTCTGTATAAAGTGTACTCTCACAATGTGTAAGTCAGACATCTGCGGTGGCACTTACATTAAGTGCTGTGCCCTTTAGACTGTATAAGTAGGGGATTCTAATATCACAACAATCAACGTGTGTGTGTGTGTGTGTGTGTGTGTGTGTGTGTGTGTGTGTGTGTGTGTGTGTGTGTGTGTGTGTGTGTGTATGGCTTGGTGCAGATAGGCACTAAACCACAGCTGTCCACAATTCATTAGTAGCCTGGATTTCATTTAAAAACGCAAGGTATGTCCACATCAGTTTCAGACCCATCTACCAACATCATCTTCTCAGCAACAGAACACTGATGCTATCCTCTCTAAAGTGCACTCTTATATCACACAAGTCAGACTTCTGGGGTGACACTTGCTTTAAGTACTGTGTCCTCTAGATTGTAAGATAGGTAGGGGGTTCTAATCTGATGGCAGTCAACTTGTGTGCATCTGTGTGTGTGTGTGTGTGTGTGTGTGTGTGTGTGTGTGTGTGTGTGTGTGTGTGTGTGTGGAGTTGTGTAAATATGGCCTTAACTAACATTGGCCTTATTAAAATAGTAAACTGGTGTCAATTTTAAACTGCAGGGTGTGTCCACATCAATGTCAGAGCAGTCTCACAACATCATCTTCTCAGCAGCACAATGTTGATGTCATCCTCTATACAGTGCACTATCACAGTGTGCAAGTCAGACTTCTGCAGTGGTGCTTGCATTAGTTAATGTGCCTTCTAGGTTGTATAAACAGATAGGTATGGGGTTCTAATCTCATAACAATCAACTGGTATGTGTGATTGTGAGTCCATTGCTCCCCTGGAGGATTATTTCAGCAGTGTGCTCATTTGACTCCCACTCATGAGAAACATTTATATTGTGAGATCAATCTCGCATTACCTTTTGACTCTGTCCACAAATGCATACTGTTTGCAACACACTGATAAGGTCATCATTTCAATAATGCACTGTCACACCATAAAAGTTAGACCTCTCCTGTGACTAGTGCGTATCATACACTTGTGTGTAGATTGTGTCAGTCAATGGGTAGGGAGCTCATATACAGCAGTGAGCTCTCCTGATTGTGTATGTGTGAACATAAATAGATGCTGGAGTATGTTACACCTGTAGAAGTTGTTTTTATACACACATCTCCTTTGCATGCCACAGCTGTTGTCATCCTGTCAAAGATGCAGTATGGCTTACATATAGTCAGATTTCTCTTATGGCATGTGCTTACAGTACACTTGTATGTAGACTGTTTAAGTACATAGGTAGGGAGTTTGAATACAGGAATGACTGTCATCTGTGGTTGTATGTTTCTTCCTCTTACTGTGCAGAACAGGCTGCAAAAACATGTATAAGGTATATCTATATAGTGTGCTGTGCAACTACTTTTTAGAGGAAATATGAAGGTAATATACAATGGTGATGTCATCCATTGAAATGTGCAATGCCACAGTCGTCAAATAAATCTGTAGTTGCCCTTGTGTTTCAGCAAACCTTCATTAACCTGTGATATTAACTATATAGTTAAAATCCCGATGTCACTGCTTGCAGTCAATGTACATGTTGTTAACAGTGTTGTCACCCACATGTGTTATGTTCAGGTGTAGATGCTGTTTCCTGTTAAAAGGGTTTATTCTACACTTCCTTTGGAAAGGCTGTATTGAAGACTGATGCTGTCATTTGAATAGGGTTTCATTACATCACAGTTGTAGGAAATACCTCCTCAGAGCTGAGGGCATAAGTTGATATAATGCATGTTGTTGCCTTAGATGGCATGGTTTCCAGTACAGGATTATATCCACATTACTCATAAATGTTGTTCTATCATCACAGTGACAACAGCAGGAGGCTACAGGTGTGTTTGGGTATACCTAGCATCAGGAAATGTCTGACATACAGCAAGATTCTTTCTAAGTTACTACAGGGACACATATACCTTGATTCGTACACATGATGTAATGCTTTCGCATAACCATGCATATGACAACTGGCGATGCACTTATACCAGCGCACATTCATTGATCCCACTATGGTGCTGATTTTCTCAGTGCTTAGGCATCTGGTCCAAACCAGCAATGAATGACTGTAAGCATTTGTGTGTTTAACTGTTCTGCAGGAAAGACATAACCCCATCCTTAGTTATACTTTGTACGTATAGAGTAACATAAGCTTCCCCATCAACTTTTAGCAGATAAAATTTATGAGCAGGTAAAGTACAGATGACTGAATGACTTCAGATAGGTGGAGTTCAACAGCTGTGATAACATTTCTACTGTAGCAAATGCAATATAAATATAATATAAATGTGATTACCAGCTGTCTTGTTATTTAGAGGAGTTGTACAGCTTGATGTTCAATTCTAGCATAGAGATTCATTTTGTATGAATGTGCTGACATCACACAATGACCATTACATCACATCAGTGTTATCCACTGAGAGTTACACAAGCACATGTGAATGTAGCTTTGGATTTCCTGGAATTACATATTTTTTCTGCCAATGTAATAGTGCGAGTGCTACCTTGGCACATGCATTCAGTACTGTGGTGTACATTTGTGTTGTCCAGTTCTTGGGTGCTATGTGTACAGACATACATAGAATATGCAAAACACCCCAGCAACAAGACAATATAATAAAATACCACAGTATAAAAGTCACGGACCACAGAACAGTTTTCACCAGGATTTAATTCGAACTTAGCCTTCAACAAGTACAAAATTCATTCCATACATCATTATCTATATATACAATAAAATCAATCATCTCATCAAACAATTAATTAATTAGTTAAACCACATACTTCCAATTACACTCCTTATTTAACCCATAGGGTTCCAGAGTGTTATACTTTAAAATAAAAAGAGTTTTTTTCTTCATTAACTTGTCTTTAATATGTAAGCCTTCTCACAATGACACTTTTATTTTTTCCAGAATGCATCCTTCTAAACAATCTGGTTCAGCATTGTGTGCAGTCATAAAGTGTTGTCCTAAGGGACTTTCTATTTTTTGTTTTTTAATGTCCCTTATATGTTCTTGTAAACGCGTCTTAAACGCTCTACCTGTTTCACCTATATAATAAAGGTACAGCTACATCTTATGGCATAAACTATTCCCTCTGTATAACATGTGTACAAGCCCCTAGATGTAAACCTTATATCATTAATTTTTGAAAAAGTAGTTACTATATATTTACACACTGTGCACTTTTTACAGTCTATAGTTCCCATTTTATTTTTCATAAAGTTAGAATCTATAGTGACCACTGGTGGTACAAAACAATTATGTACCACCATATCTGCCACATTTCTGTTCCTCTTGTAAGAGACTTTAATCTGTCTCTTTACCTAGTATCTCAAATATTTATCATTTGTTATAATTTTCCAACATTTTTTAAATTCCTTGACTGTACTTTCTGTCAGTATATTAAATGTAATGACAAAATATACTTCTCTATTTCCTCCTTTCATTATTTACATATTTCCTTCCTGTTTCATTCTTCCTTATCCCATACCCTACAACACTGTCATCTCTTACTGTTATTCCATATCTGTATTATATTACTTTCTTCTTGGATTCTTCCATTACTTTCCTATTATACCCCCTTTCTATAAATATATTTTCTGTCATTAACAATTCATTTTCAAATACATCATCAGAACTGCATAATTTATTTAGCCTCAAAAATTCATCGTATGGCAATACAGCAATTAAATGGCCTGGATGGCAACTAGTACCATACAAAAAACATTATTCTGGCCAAATTTCCTATGGACTGTTGTTTGTAGATAATTAATATCTACATCCAAGAACGTAACTTTTCGTCCCATTTGTATGCCATTAAATTTGAAGCCAAAATGATTATCCTGCAAGTCATAGTGACTTTTAAACTGTGGTATTTTATTATACAGAGAAGATGTCCTTGACCACAGAAAATTGATACACGACTGATCACATAGGTGTGCACTTGAGCACATATTTAATTGCCATCAGTCTGACATGCTGATATGACATTCATTTCCAGGTATCCTTAATTCAAACATTAATTTCATTTGTTTGTCACAATACCCATTGCTACCTCCTGTAGCAGATGACAACCTTACCAGCTCTGAGGGAATACATTGCATCATGGTGTGGGGTGTACATCTGTTATCTGTTTCCAGAATAGCTGTCAGGCAGGGGTGCCTTGCTCAAAGGTATTATGTATGTCACACCCTACTCCCACATTTGTAACAGCACATACACCTATGTACTGGATGCATAAGTATTATAACATTGAGGTGCATAATTCCCTGCAAGGGTGATTCTCCTCATACACGTGTAAGACCTCTTTCTGTGGCATACACAGTTAATGCACAGATCACTGATGGCATGGGTTCAGTCCTTGAAAAAGGTGATCATAGCTTCTAAGCAATTACTATTTTCAAATATGTTATATAAATATAATGCATTCTGTGAGATATCCCATTATATATGTATTGTTTTCTTGCGATCTGTTATCTCAACTCAGCATGCCAGTGATATTCATATGCCATGTAATTCCCCTGTGTTACAATGTGATTTTGTGTAACTGTTACATTCTTTGATTTCTGCTCACATTGTCCTCAGTACACTTTTCCTGCCTAGTAAACCATGTGTTGTTGTTGCCGTTGCCTTTTCACATCCCCTCTTACTTATTTTTACATTCATATGTTTCATCTATGTGCATAGTACACTCAGTACACTCCCTGCCTGTGTACCACTTGCATTATCTCCATTAAGTAGCTCCTTGTGCTGTTCTTGCCCATAGACAAACTTGTTTGCTTCCTGTGTGTGTTCATACTTCTCAGAATGGTTTCCTGGCCGCCAGCACTGTTGCTGGCCATGGAGACGTGCTTGTATTTGTGTTAGTGTGATGAACAACACGCATATAGTGCTGCTGCTCATCATGCTAACACATAAACATGATTGTTCATGAATCCCAAGAATAGTCCTCATCAGTGGTGCATAAAACCCTCATGACTGGGTGCATGGGACTATACAAAGGACAAAAAAAAAACAGCACTCCAAATATAAATTCAAAATGCTTTATTCTTGCAGAAGCCGGTTGGTTTCAGTAAGGTAGTGTCATCAGTGTCAGCAACAGAAACTTACCCAATTGCAGCTTTATAAAAGGGAAGCAAGTCACATGATCATGGTAAATAATGAAACCAATTTAAATTTATAATTCTAATAACAAAGTATATTTGTTTTTGAAACTGAACAAAATAAAATAAAATAAATTCCGGCAATATTACGTGTAATAGGTGCATTCAATAAACCAAAAAATTCAAACAATTTAAACAAACTGATATTAACAACAGTCATTATCATTATTTTTTTTAACCATAGATGTGGCAATTGCACCATATAGTGGTCAAAAAAAGCGCCACACACTTACTGGATCAGTTCAACCTGAACAGATTCAATTTACCAAAAATACATTGCATGTGTATAAAGGTCTAAAATATGTCCCTTATATTTACATATACATATAACTAGTAACCAACACCAAACGACACAGTCTGTTCCAAATGGACTCGCAAAAACACCAGCACTCCAAGAATCAAATAAAAACTTTTATTACCACACACAATATATCCAGTTAAGCGCTTTCATCAAAAGACTTTTTGATGAAAGCGCTTAACTGGATATATTGTGTGTGGTAATAAAAGTTTTTATTTGATTCTTGGAGTGCTGGTGTTTTTGCGAGTCCATTTGGAACAGACTGTGTCGTTTGGTGTTGGTTACTAGTTGTTCGCTGTTCCAGTTTTTTGGTTTCTTGGTTATACATATAACTACATAAATGAAAATAAACCCTAAAAGGGAGTTTATCTTGTAACTGGGCAGAGGATCAAATTTACTAAGGGTTTAAGTGTTTTTTTCAAATACATAGAAATAGGCTCCTTCCCTGAAATGATCAGACAATGGGGGAGGGGGGCTGAACAACCAACAAAAGATCTTCTGTAACAGATGGATCCACAACCCGAACCTTAACACCCTCAGGCAAATTCTCTGGCATTACCCAAGCATTCAATGATTATGGGCATACTTTAAGGCTCAAGACCAACTGACTCATCATTTGACAATTATGACTACTTCCACTTTTTCTTTATTATCAGATATATTTTTAAAGTGTCCTGAGCCTGAGATGGGCAGCGCAGTGTTGCAGCGGTTAACATTGTCACCTCATAACAAGAGGTTATCCTCTTCAATTCTTGGCTGGGGTGCCTTCTGTGTGAAGTCTGCATGTCCTCCCTGTGTTTGCGTGGGTTTCCTCCAGGTATTCCAGTTTCCTCCCACTTTTCAAAGACATGCATCTGGAACATTTCTCCCTGGGCCTCCGCTGAAAATAGACTCTGTCCTAGTTGGACTTTCCTGGTCAACAAATGTTAAATAAATAAATAAGACTGTATTCTGGTAAAATAGCCGGCATTTGGCCTTTTGGACCTATTTGGCTCAATGGGGTTCCGCTCCTTCAGGGAGCCAAGCAGTAGACAATGACAAGGCCATTATGCCTTATGTGGCCCAGAGATTTGCATTCCAGACACTACAACAAAGTGCAAAGCATTTTCCTACTGGTGGTCCTGTTCCCTACTAGTAAAAAGTCTTGGTAGTGGAGCACACATAATATCCCCTCATTAACTGCACTAATGACTAGTACAGTATTATAAGTAAATGCAAGCCTCTTGCAAGACTCACAGTGTTTGTAGCTCATTCGCCCATAGTAATCAGTGGCTGCTGCTTAGAACTCAATAGGGTGATCAGACCAAAACTAGTTGGCACTAACCATCTGGATTTCTATACCACTCAAGTTACTGTTTTGGAAGATAATAAAACCAGACTTAATTTGAAGACTATTACAGAGGTACTGTTTTCTTTTACTTCTCTTGCTGACATTGAGTTATGACTGGCTGCTAATGAATACGGTAAAAACATAGCTGGGATAATCAGATCTGATGTTGTCAGTTTTCATTCTAACCTCAGCTAATGGGTTTGGATCTGATCCATTGGATCCAGCTCAGCTGTTGCAAAAGCTTGTGGCAACCTTGAACTCTCTAGCTTCTCCCTTACCCGCAATGCACCAACCCCAAACACAGCAGATCTCATTTGCCACTTTGAGTGAAAGACGTGGTGACCACTACTCTTGAGCTAAGTGATTTCTTTTGTTATCAAAATTAATATTTTCTAGTTTAAATCAGTTTAAATCTTAGGTCTAGTTAATCACCCCTGCCTATTGCTCTTTTTAGTTCAGTTTCTACTACATTAACCTTCTTCTTCTTCTCTTTTTCTCTTCTCTCGTACGTTCCGTACTCTTGAATACTATAGTTAGTATTCTCCTTCTACATTCTGTGTAGCCCTGATAGTTGTTGGTATTTTCTTTATTTTTTTCTATACTATTGTCTGATACTTTCACTGTCTAAAAAAAAAAGTTATTTCTTCTTGACTTTTTTGACTAAGTTTTAGTGTTTTTGCTGTTATGGCTGAGAAAGAGAAAGGCCCTGCTGGGTACAAAAAATGCCTCAAGTGTGGCCACAAAATTCCATTTTCAGATGTTCAAACCTTATGCATATATTGTTTAGGCCCCTTGCATTTACAAGAAGACTGTGACATCTTTCATGGGTTTAATCCCAGAGCTATTACAGAAAGAAAAAGTAAACTGATTCTTAAAGGCTTGCTTCCTTCCTCTTTCGAAGAGGCTTTATCTGGAGCTTCACCTGCAAAATCAAAAAAAAAAGTCAAACTCACCTTCTCCAAACCCTTCCATTTCTTCCTCAGGGGCATCGGATCTACCTAGAAAAAGGCCTCTATTTGATCTGACTCCTCTGTCAGATCATAAGAAAAGAAAATCAAAAATATTGGATCAGACTCATCCTTGAATCCAAAGCAAAAAAGGAAAGAGTTATTAGAGCCGACCTCAACATTTGATCCAAAACATATAAATATAGAACTATTGGATCCAACTGCCACAGATCCTATGCAAAAATTGTCCAGTCCATCTATTTCTTCAAGCTTTATATTACCTAGGACCATATATTCCCCTTCTGTGGACCCTGTCCCCTCCAGGGTCCCTTCACCCTTTTTGGAAAGGCTAAGATCTCCATCTGCAATTTCCACTCATTCTTCTAGGAGTCTTATGGAAGAAGATGTGGAGAGATTGGTGGGAAGAATTCTCTTGGTGCAGAGCCTGACAAGTGCCCCTTCATATCTTACTCCTTTGGGCCAGGAGGTCCAAACCTCCACTATCCCTCCTTTACCAGTTCCTCCTCTGACTCCTTCCATGGGTTCAGAGTCCTTGGATCCAAGCTGTCTGGCTCGGTCTGCCTTGGATCCAAGGCTTGCTCTGAGCACTTCAGTTCAGTCAGATCCAGAGAGCTCTCAGTGCCAAGGCAACCCTGTCAAATCCAAGGTGCTGGAGTAAACTCCAAAGTTTTCAGAGCTGTCTCTGCACCTCTGTGTCTCAGCACAGGTTAGTTTGGCTCTAATTTGTGCCTCAGGTGGATTTTCCTCCGAGCAGCAGTCCAAAAGCTTGTCTTTTTGGATCTATGGTCCTATCCCTCTCTGGGAGATCTGCCCTTGAGGTTATGGAGAGAGTCTCATCTGCCTTGGCAACACAGACAGTTCCTACCCCTTTGGATCCTCAGTCCGCAGCCTTGTCATCTCTGTGCTTGGAGTCTCACCTCTCTTCTCCACAGGGACAGCTGGTACTGAAACCCCAGGCTTCCCAACAGAGTGTCCCAACATCTTCTGATACCTCCCCAGAGCATGACACTGAGCAGTTCCCTAAGAAGAAGACATGCAAGAGGAAGCACTTGGATTCTACTGAGGAATCTATGACAGAAGATACAGACTTTAATGAAGGTCACCTCCTGATGATGCCTCATTTGGAGACGTCCTTGAAATCCTGAAAAAGAGAGGTGGCTGAAAGCCCAGCAGCCCTTTGTCTGAGGAGTCTGCATTCCTGGAGGTGTGCGATATTGGCCTGTCTATCTCCTGGGTGACTCCACCCACCAACGGGTGTGGAAGGATCCCAACACCACTGAACCAATACCTTGGACACCTGACAAAATTATGACAGCACCACAGGACAAGCAGTTTTGGGCAAGAGGGGTGCCTGCTGAAGCCATGGTCATGGCAGTGGCCACTAAGAAGGAACTTGCTGAGGAGAGTTCCATTGTTAATCTCCCCAACAAGGAGTCTCAGGCAATGGACAGGTTTGGGAAGGATGTCTATGCTTCAGTGACCTTCACCTTAAGGTCACTGAACTATCTGACACATTTCACCACATTACAGACAGATCTGATTAAGGAGCTTCCTGACACCCTCTCAGTATCTGTTTCTGAAGAAGTACAAGCATTGATTACTTCTCAGCTGGCTACCCTGCAATTGATTTTCAATTTTTCCATAAGTCTCAGTTCACATGCAGCTGAAGGAACCTCAAGAACAGCAGCTTTAGACATTTCCATAAGGAGACACACCTGGATGTGCTTATGTGATTTTTGTGGAGCTCTTCAAGTCTTCATTCATCAATGCTTCTTTTGATGCCACATCCTTGTTTGGCCCCAAAGTAAGAGACACATTATCCAGGTGTGAAAAGGAAGGAAAGACCCTGTCTGCTGTGTGCAAATGCTTTTCTACCCCTCAAAGATCCTTTTCCAGGAATCAATGAGGTAGTGGAAAAATGTGGTTCAAAATAATCAGAAAAATGGTAGATGCTGCCCATATAGCAGATGTGTCCCACAAAACCAAGGGTCCACAGATTCTTTCTTTGCTAGATTCTTCCAGCACTCCTGAATGGAGGCCCAGTTGTCCCTCTCTGGAGGCAATCTGGGGTCAATTATACCCGCACCAGAGAGCCTGGCTAGAAATGACCACAGATAAGTGGGTGAAGAGGATCATTTCCAGAGGTTATATAATACCATTTTCCCTTCCTCTTCCTCCTTGCAAAAAAAATCCCTGATGTTCCACCCAATCATAGGGAAAAGGCAGCAATTCAGGTACTAAAGCTGCTAGAAAAAAAGAGTCATCCAAGAGTTCCCCCCAGACCAGACAGGATCCAGAACTCGAGATTCTTTTTAGTGCCAAAGAAAACAAGGGACTGGAGACCAATTTTGGATCTCAGCAAGTAGAACAAATCAGTTTGACGCACAAAGTTCTGGACAGTAGCAGTTCAGTACAGTCTTCCCTTTTTGGAGAAGGATGACTGGATTTGCTTGATAGACCCTTCAGGATGTGTACTATCACATAAAGGTGAATAGATGATCCAGAAGGTTTTTATGCTTCTGGCTGTTAGCCAGTCATTATCAGTTCAGGGTTCTGCCCTTTGGTCTCACCTCAGCCCCCAAGTGCATGACAGTAGTAGCAGCTCACTTAAGACTGCAGGGATTCCAGGTGTTTCCATATCTAGACGACTGGCTCATCTCTGGCCTAACCAGATATCAACTGATATTGGCAAGAGAAAAGGTTCGCCTAACATGCTGCTTTCTGGGGATAACAATAAACTATGAAAAGTCTCATCTGGAACCACCTCAAAGCTTAGAGTTCATAGGAGCACTTCTCGACACAAAATCAACTATTGCATCACTTCCTCCTTCGAGTTCAGATAATAAGATCACAAGTCAGAAAGATAATCTGCAGTATAAAGATTTTAGCCTGCTTTGTTCTTCAGGCTCTGGGATCAATGGCAGTGGCAATAACACTAGTACCATTATCCAGATTTTACATGAGAATCCTCCAGTGGTGGTTAATACTTTGTCAATCCATGTCTACTCTGATTCAAATCATTGACGTGTGCAAGAAATATCTTATGTGGTGGATTCAATCGGACCAAGTTCTACAAGGCAGCTTGTTTGTTTTTCCTCAGCCCATGGCCATACTGACCACAGAGGCTTTCCAGCTTGTGTAGGGGCATTATCTGGGCAAAAATGACCAAGGCACTTGGTCCCCCGGAAAGACTAATTTGCATATCACAGTCCTAGAGAGGAGAGCAGTGCTATTATCATTGCAGGATCTTTGGGATACTCTCCCTTCAAGAACAATTGCAATTCAAACATACAACATGTCAGTAGTTTGATACATCAACAAACAAGGAGGGACCAGATCTTACCCCTTGTGTAGAGAAGTGCTCAGGTTATGACAATGGGTGATCTCATCCAACTGTTTTCTTATAACAATGCACATTCTGGAAAAGTCCAACATGATAGCAGACAAACTGAGAAGGTGCATTCTTTTACCTCACATGTAGTCCCTCAACAACAATGTGATGGAATTGATTTTCAATCAGTGGGAACAGCCTTGCTGTGATCTTTTTGCCTTTCACCTAAAAAACAAATGCAGCAGCTACTTTGCCTTCCTACCCCCACAGGGGGAATCAACAAGGAATGCTCTTCTACATGATTGACCCCCCCAGTCTTTGTTATGTGTTTCCTCTGATTCTACTGATTACAAAAGCTCTGCAGAAAGCTGCCAGGTTGAAGAGCAAAGTAATCCCCTTTGCACCTTACTGGTCTTAACAGATTTGGTTCCTGTTCCTTTGGCCTGTCTTACTTCATCAACCTTGGATTCTGGATCCTATTCCAGTCCTCCTGTCTCACTTGGTGGGCATAATCCAGCAATATATACCAAACCTAAGACTTATGGCTTGGTTTCTCCAATTCCATTAATAGTCAGACAACCTATGCTCTCTTCACCTGTCCAACAAATATTGTTATATTCCTGTAAACCTTCTACAAAAAAAATTTATGCCAGTAAATGGAAAAGGTTTGCTTAGTGGGCACTTCAAAATAATATTGACTCTTTTTCAGCTCCATTATATGACATTCTTGAATTTTTGGCTTCACTTTTCAATGAAGGGGCTAGCAGATCAACAATTAAGGTGCAATTAGCAGCAATTCCGAATTTTTACATGAGATTTGATAGTTCTTCAGTTGCGTCTCATAAACTTTGCAAAGCTTTTTTATGAGACATGCTTCCCTTAAGACCCCCTTTAAAGATCCTACTCCTTCATAGGATTTGAATTTGGTACAGCAAGCAGTTACCCACTCCTCATTTGAACCTGTAGTAAAATGTGATCTTAAATATCTTTCTTGGAAGACTATATTTTTAGTGTTCATAACTTCTGCTAGACAAATTTTGGAAATTCAGGCTTTATCTTTGAAACCACCATATTTGATCTTTCACAAGGATAGAGTCATATTAAGGACTATTGCCTCCTTCCTTTCCAAGGTGGTCTCTGAATCTAAACTCAACCGATCCATTAATTTGAGAGCATTCTTTCCAATTTTGCAAACAAGGTGGAATACTTGCTACATTTACTAGATGTTCACAGACAATTGCATTTTTACTTGCAAGAACAAAAGACCTCAGAAAATTTGACCAATTGTTTGTTTCATTTGTGGATGTCAAATTGGGATAACCAGTAATCATAGTAACCTAAGCCAGATGGCTTACTAATTGCATTTCATTTATTTATACCAAATTGAGTGTCACCTTACCAAAACCGCTACAAGCTCACTCAACTAGATCCATGGCAACCTCCTTTGTTTTGCAGGCTAGACTATCCATGGATGACATATGTGCAGCAGCAGCTTGGGCTACACCACGCACCTTTATTACTCATTACAAACTGGATTTGGTCTCCAGAGGTAGAGTATCATTTGGTTAAGTGGTGCTCAGGAATATCCTTCCTTGAGTTCACCTGGGATCTTAGGTAGCTAGGGACTCTGTCTCATTAGTTGAGGATGGAATGAAAACTGACATCATCAGATAAAGAAGTCATGCACTTATCATAACATTCTATCTGTGTGGTTCATTTTCATTCTTCCTCAACTCCCCACCCATCAACCCCTGACCTTAAAAACCCCTAGAAGAATGAGTTGTTTAGGAACATCACTGTTCTTTACATTGAACTCTAGAAAAGGTCTTCTTTTTCTTCTTCCTTTTTGACTACAAATATTTCTTTCTAGTAAAATCAGCAAACAACATCTGCGGTACTTGGGGATGGTGCATTCTGGGTAAAGGAGAAGCTCGAGAATTCAAGGTTGCCATGAGCTTTTGCAATGGCTGAGTCAGATCCAAGGGACTAGATCTGAAGCCATTAGTTGAGGAGGAATGAAAATGGACAACACAGGTGGAATGTTATGGTAAGTACATAACTTCTTTTTTCAGACAGTATGATAAGCATACAGTAATAGTAATAATAATAGTTATAATAATAATAATAAAACAAATACTATGATATGAGGTATGATCACTAAGGCTTGTGACACAGTGTTACCAATTCAACTGTATGGCAGGGAAATGCTTGCTGTAATTACAGAAGGGAGCAAAATCATCCCAGTAAAGTGAAATATGAGGTGTGTGTGTTTGTGTGTGTGTGTGTGTGTGTGTGTGTGTGTGTGTGTGTGTGTGTGTGTGTGTGTGTGTGTGTGTGTGCGTGTGTGTGTGCTGAGTGGTGGCAGGAAAGAGATGGATAGAAATACGATTCAGTTGGCTAAAAGTGGGAAAATAGTACCAGAAAGTGTCAGACACATAAATGTGCTGCAGAGATATCACAGTTTCAAAGTCACATTCAAAAGAGGGAGAACACAGAAAGCTAAAGCTAGAAAATGGTTGGAATGGATTGGGGGAGTTTTGGGGAGAAGAATATTATAGAAAGTTTAACAAATTGTGCTGGCTTTCCATGTTACCGCTACACCAATGTGGGTTTTCTTAAGTCATTCTGATTTCCTCCCACATGCTAAAATATGACACTTAATATATTATCCCTGCATGTAATGTTTACAGTTGCCTTTTTGACCTGGGCTATGGTTGAAAATAACTACATGTATTAATCCACTTACTCAGTTTAAAAAGAAGTTATGTACTCACCATAATGTTCCATCTGTGTTGTCCATTTTCATTCTTCCTGAACTCTTGGGTTCAGATCTGATCCTCAGATCTAGTTTGGATGCTTCTACTAGCTTGTGGATCACTGAAAGCTCTCAAGCTCTTCCTTTCCATAACCCCCTAGTCCCTAACATATCTCAGATCTTGTGTGCTGCCCTTTATATCAGTAGAACACTGTAAAGGAATAAAAATATTAAGATAAGCAAAAACTGGGAGTCAAAGAAAGGAACACATTTCCTTCTGCATCTTCCATCCTTACAAAAGAATGACTAGGGTGGAATTGGTGGGAGGATAGTTGAGGAAGAATGAAAATGGGCAACACAGATGGAATGTTATGGTGAGTGCATAACTTCTTTATCTGATGTTGTCAATTTTCATTCATTCCTCAACTCTCGGGACAGAGCCCCCAGCTACCTAAACCCTGAGAGAAATCCAAGGAAGGATATTCCTGAATACCTTTGAACCAAAAGTTGCCCTGCCCCTAGAGACCACGTCTAATTTGTAATGAGCAATAAAGTTATGAGGATTGGCCCACGTTGCGGCTCCATAAATATCATCTAAGAAGCTCTGGATAAAAAAGCTGAAGAAGTAGCTATAGATCTTGTGGAACATGTTCTTGGTGGTTTGTATAAGGGCATGCCCAATTTATGATAAACAAAGGAAATACAATCAGTCAACCATTTAGCTAATGTTACTTTAAAAACTGATTTGCCCAATTTTGAAACAATTGTTCTGTTTTTCTAAAATCTTTATTTTGATGTAAGTAAGAATGTAATTGTCTGTGAATGTCCAATAGGTTTAACATATATTTTCCTTTATTTGAAAATTTTGGAAAGAAGGTTAGTAAGTTGATAGTTTGATTCATATTAGATTCTGACTCCACCTTAGGAAGAAAGGAAAGGTTGGTTCTTAAGGATATTCTATCTTTATGAAAAATCAAGTAAGGGGGCTTAGAAGACAAGGCCTGAAATTTAGAAACCCATCCATCAGAGGTATTTGCTACTGGAAGTTTTCCAGGTCAAATATTTTAGTTCTGTCTTAGCTAAAGGTTCAAATGTAGACTGGATTAGAGCTTGCAATACTATAGTTAAATCCCAAGGGGTGTAGGATCTTTAATAGGAGGTCTAAGGAGAAGTGTTCCTCTTAGAAAGACAAATTATATATTCCAGCATGAATGCTGGAGATGGCAGCTAATTGCACTTTAATGGCAGAAGAGCTAGCTCCTTCATTAAAGATTGCTAGAAATTCCAGAACTTTAGAGACAGAAGCAGAAAAGAGATCTAATTAATTTTGTTGCACCCAAGTTACAAATCTTTTCCATTTACTTTTGCAAAGGTTTCTGGTGGAAGCTGTGTAAGATGATAACAGAATATGATGGACTGGGGAGGAGAGCCTGGGCTGTTTAGCAATCAATGGAAGTGGAGTAGCCATGATCAATTTTAGGCTCAGAATGTCTTGATGAATTGAGTCTGTCGGGTGAGACAGAAGGTCTGGAGTTGGATCCAGGATCCAAGGGGGATGAAGGAGAATAGGCAAAAGAAAGGGAAAAAATCTGACAAGGCCAATAAATGGTAATGAGGATTACTGTGCTCTTCAATCGAGATGTTTTCTGAAGAAATTTGGGGATGAGGGGTATCAGGGGATAGGCATAAAGGAGATGGTCAGGTCAGTCATGAAGTAGAGTATCTCTTGGTGACTCCCCTGGTGGGAGGATGAGGGCAAGGAATCTGCTGCACTTGTTGAGAGGGGATGCAAAAGGGTCACAGCAAGTTTGACCCCATTGACAGAAAATCCTCTCTGGCATCTTCATGTCAAGAGACATACTGGTGAGGCATTAGAATAGACCTGCTTAACTTGTCTGCAATCATGCTGGACTTGCCCGGAATTTACACTATTGGAAATTGATTAGATGAGACCGCCCATTGCCACACTCTTAAAGCTTCTCGACACAGGGGTTAAGATTTGGTTTTCCTTGTTTGTTGATGTACTAGACCACTGACATATTCATTGTTTGAATCACAATGGTTTGGTGGAGAGAGAGTCTTGGAAAGCCTGCAACACTAAAAGGACAGCTCTCATTGCAAGGACATTAATATGTATGTTGGCCTCTTTAGGGGACCATATGCCTTGGACTGTCCTTCCCAGAAAGTGCCCCCAAATCTGATCAGGGAGGCATCCATGGTCACTAGGGCTTTGGGTTGGGGAAGAACACTATGACTTTGGGTTGGGGAAGAACAAAGGGACATCTTTCTTGCACTTGACTTGACTTGATTGTATCCATCATAGGAGACATTTTTTTGTAAGCTTGAGTAATATTTATCTGACTGGACAGAGGGTTGTAAAGAACAGATCATTGAGTAGCTAATGTCCATTGAAGTATTCTCCAATTCATCTGGTGGAATTGGGCATCCTGAGGCAATGTCACAACTGCCTCATGCATACAGACAACCCTCTCCTCTTACCTCTAGACACAAACACTTGTGAGAGATGCAAATACACAGCCAGACTGGAGGCTAAGCACTCTCAACCCATGACTGTAACAGACAGTCAAGAGGATAAGGGACACACTTGCATCACACCACCTGTTACACATGAATCTACAAAACAAGCAGTGGCAAAACATACGCATAAATACACAAAAACATATTCAGAGGCACTAGGTACCAATCTGAAAAAGAAACAGTGCCCTCCAAAGCAGACAAGCAAGCAACCGGCACCACCAAACACAAGCCAGAAAACACATAATTCACCTCAGCAGTGTGCCTCACAACAGCCCTTAAGGCAAAACACCATACCTAACACGCTAGTAATAGGAGACTCTATAGTAAGGCACATGGATGTTCCACTCACCAGGCTGAACAAGGAGAAGGTTACTGTCAGCTGCCTGTCGGGTGCTCGGATCTGCCACATAACACAGGCACTTGGGTCACTCCAGAACAAGTACAAGTATGACGCTGTCATTGTACATGTTGGTGTGAATGATCTAAGACATACCTCCCTGGACTACATGAAAAGAGACATTGAGGAGCTCTCTGATCATGTAGCCCAAGCTGGTATGACCCTGACCTTGAGTAGCATACTACCTTCACCTAGAATGATACCACAATACAAAGACAAAATTATCAATTTCAACAATTGGCTAAGCATCTGGTGTCATTCTAAGGGGATCCAGTGTCTGTCTGCCTGGGATGACATGATAGACAAGCCTCGCTGTTTTGCCAGAGATGGATTGCACCTGTCACCCATAGGTTTTCGAATACTGGCCAAGGCTCTTGCCGTCCCCATAGTGCCTTTTTTAGGCAAGGCTCAAAGGACAAACCAACCACCGTAACCAGCACAGGTAACCAAAAACTAAGGGTAATGCTACTCAACACCAGAAGTCTCAACCTCAAAATGCACACACTCGAGGCTCTCCTCAGCATGGAGAAAATCAATGTTTGTGCAGTGACGGAAACCTGGTTCAAGACTCAAGAGAGCACCCCAGCACTGCCAGGTTACAATTCATATCATACCTTCCAGCCTCAGTTACCGGATAGCAGTACAAAGGGCGGAGGTGTATCCATATTCATCAAGGATACCCATATCTCCAGGTTAGTAGCGCAGCATGATGCCCCAGAGATCATCCATGTGCAACTATCAGCAGGCAAAACCACATTTCAATTCATAGCTGGTTAGAGATTGCCCACCATGTCCCAAGATGCTCACTCTGCATTCCTTGAGAAATTGGAAAATATAAAGGTGCTACCCAACACCATAATCTTGGGTGATTTCAACTACCCTGGTATAGACTGGGTGAACTACCAATGTTCCAACTCCTATGCTCAGCGATTCATAGAATTTATAAATTCAAATGCCCTTGAACAACTAGTATGTTCCCCCACTAGAGGGGACAACATATTGGATTTAATCATCAAAAATATGGGCACCCATTGTACCACACCTGTTATCACTCCCTCCTTGGTCAGTATCGACCACAAACTGATAACCCTGGACATCCTCTCCCCTCCACCTCCCCCAGTCAAAGAAACCATAGTCAAAAACCTTTCCAAAGCAAACTTCAAACTACTTGCATCCAAAGTGGAAAGCTTCACTATTCCCTTGCAGAAGGATAATGATATTCAGGATGCGGAATCCTACACCAAGGCACTCTATATGCATCTTCAGGATTGCATGGACCATGCTATCCTAAATAAAACCAAGACTCCTTCCTCAAGCAAGAAGAAACCAGTCTGGTGGACCCCGGCCATAAGCAAACTTTACACTAAAAGGAGGAGACTTATACAAAAAAAGGCCAAATCACAAGTAGAAAAATCATCCCTGATCAGCATTAGTAAGAAATTGAGGGCCCTCATCAAGTCAACTAAAGCTAATTTTGAAAAGAAAGTTGCCAAGGATGCCAAGGATAACCATAAGGCCTTCTATGGCTACGTCAAAAACCTAAATGGCAATGCTCAGGAATGTTCTGAGCTAGTACAAAATGGAACAAAATACACTGACCCTTCTGACATTGCCAACATCTTGGCTGACAGGTTCAGTGCAAATTTCTCCCCCCCCCCCCCCCACACCACCTACAGGGCCTATTACCATTCCAGGGGATTGTGTAAGTCCAATTATTACTGATACGTTGGTTAACAAGGCTCTATCTAAAGCTAAAAACACTGCCTCCATGGGACTAGATGATGTCCCAGGCTGTGTCATCCGGGAGCTCCAAAAGGAATTAACCCCGCATCTTAATACCCTGTTCAGTCTCAGCCTCTCCACAGGATATGTGCCCATAGAATGGCGCATGGCAACGGTGGTCCCGCTACACAAGGGTGGGGCCACAACTGACCCTGGGAACTTCCAACCAATAAGTCTGACCAGTCTGATCTGTAAGGCTATGGAGTGAATCATTATGGAACTCATAAATGGAGAGATTGGGAACCTCCAGTCGCTGGACCCCCACACAGTTTGGCTTCGTCAAGGGCAGATCATGCCTCCTGAACCTGGTGGATTTCTTTGAGACAGTTACTCAGGCTATAGATAAGGGAAAGGAAGTACACACGGCTAACCTTGACCTTGCTAAAGCATTTGACACCATTCCCCATTCAGGTATTATTGATAAGCTCACCAGCTTGCGCATAAACTCTTACGTCACAAGATGGATCACAAACTGGCTCTCAGACAGATCCCATAAAGTAAGAGTAGAGGGATCTATGTCCGAATCCAGACCAGTAACAAGTGGTGTGCCTCAGGACTCTGTCCTGGGGCCCCTCCTGTTTGGCATATACTTCTCAGAAGTACAGGCAAGCACGGAAGGGCTGTGGCTAACTAAGTTTGCAGACGACTGCAAACTGGGTGCTATAATAGAGTCTCTGGCTGACATGGAGATCCTCCAGAAGGGCCTAAATGAGACTGATGCATGGTATCAAAGCCATAGTTTCAAGCTAAATGCAAAAAAATGCTTATTAATCCCCTTCGGGAAAAACAGAGTACCCGCAAACTATAACATAGGAGGTAATCCCCTGAAATCTGAAGAAGAAATAAGGGATCTGGGGACCCAAGTAGATAGTCAGCTTTCCTTTGTTAACCATGTTGCCAAAGTGGTTAGAAAATCCTTCTATGTGACCCATCTGATCACGAAAGGGTTCGCATCAAGATCTAAGGATGTAATGGTGCCCCTCTACTCTTCCCTCATCTGACCCATTATTGAGTACAATGCACCAATTGGAATGTACCTGGCTAGACATCTCCAGCAGCTGGAGAGACCACAGAGGTACCTAACCAAGAGGATTACTGGCCTGAAACAGTTGCCCTATGCAGCACGATTGAAAAAGCTAAGACTGTTCTCTGTTGCATACCGCTTTTCTCAGAGGCGATCTCTGCCTAACGTACAGAGCCATGTCCAACCCAGAATTGTTGAACATGCTCCATCTTAGCAAAACCAAATTTACTTGAGCTACACGCTCTAGGGATATAAACCTCAACACAACAATGAATAGAACATGCTGGAGGGATAGATTCCCTTCGCAGAGACTTCCCTTATTATGGAACAGGGTCCCGATCTACATAAGACAGAGCCCCTCACTATCACTCTTCAAGAGGAACCTTGATGAGTGGATGGGTAACAGAAAGTTCACACCGGGGATCACACCAACAGCACTACTAGATAGGGGCCAATGGTAAAGGGGCGGTGAATACCGCACAACATGGCTGGGCTAATATATGCCTTCGGGCAGATAGCCCAGTACCAACCTGTGAACCTATGAACCTATATGGTACTTTGACAACAATACTAGAATGATTGCTGCTAACATGGACTTTAAAGCTTAAAGGATTAATTGAGCTGGCAGAGAAGAGTCTTGGGTGATCTTTCCTGACCTGAAGCTGAATAGTCTGAACTCCTGCCAAAGGAAAAGATGCTGTTTGCGTAATTGTGTTGAATGAACCACCAATGAATTCTAATATCTGAGTTGGTTCCAGATGAGATTTGTTGTAATTGATTGAAATACCTAGATGGGAGCATATCTGAATTACATAATCTTGAGCTTGTATCAGTTGGTGTCTGGTCAGAACGGTGATGAGCCAGATACAGAAACACTCGGAATCCTTGCTGCCTCAAGTGAGCTGGCACTACTGCCATACACTTGGTGAACACTCTGGGGGTTGTGATGAGACCAAAGGGCAGAGGTCTAAATTGGTAGTGACTGGCTCCCAGCCAGAAACACAGAGATCTCCTGGAGCATTTGTTCATTTTGATATGATAGTACGTATTCTGAAGATCTATTGAGAACATCCAACTGTCCTTATGCAGAAAAGGAAGAATGCACTGAACTGTGACCATCTGGAACTTTGTATATTGAAATGACTGATTTAGAATGCTGAGATCCAAATTGATCTCCAATCCTCTGTTTTCTTTGGCAGTAAAAAGAATCTTGAGTAAGTTCTGGACTCTCTCTGGTCTAGGGGGACCTGTTGGATGACTGTTTTTTTCTAGCAGCTTGTGTATTTCTAATGCTGCTGCCTCTCTCTGACTGGGTGGATCACTAGGGATCTTCTTTGAAACCAGAGAAGGTGGATGGGAAAATGGTATGATATAACCTCTGGATATTATCCTCTGCACTCATGAATTTTGTAATTTTTAGCCAGGCTGTCTAGTGCAGGGATAAATGACCCCCAACTGCCTTGAGAGACAGATAGTTTGCCTCCTTTCAAGAGTGCTGGTAGGATCTGTCAGAAAAGGAATCTCTCAATCCTTGGTTCTGCAGACCCCCTCTGCTTCGAGGGCAGTGCCTTCCATTAGAGTTCCCCCCTCAGCCTTTGGGGAACTATCTCCACTTGGACCTTAGAAGGGACCCTGGGATTTCTTGAACCACATCTTCCAGCATCCTCATTGACTCCTAGAAAAGGTTTGTTGATGGGTGGAAAAATGTATGCCCACAGCAGACAGGGTTTTGCCTTCCTGCTCACACCTGGAGAGTGTGTCTTTCACTTTGGGGCCACATAGATAACTTCTGTCAAAGGAAGCATTGATGAAGGAAGCTCTGAAGGGTTCTGTAAAATCATACAAGTGCATCCAGACATGCCTCCTGATGGAAATACCTGAACCCACCACCCATGAGGTACCTTCTGCTGCATGGAAGATATGGCTCATGGACCAATTGGAAATGGACTGAAGAGTAGCCAGCTGTGAGGCAATTGAGCTCTCTGTCTCAGATGATATGATCCCAGACAGGGATTTGGTAAGTTCTTTAATCAAATTCCTCTGGAGTCTTGTGAAGTGTACCAGATAGTTCAGCAATTAAATGGCAAAAGTCGCTCAATCATAATCATGCTTCTCAAATCTGTCCAATGCCCTAGACTACCTGTTAGGCAGGTGGATAGAGGACCTTTGTTCTGATAGTTCCTTCTTGATGGCTGCCGCTATGATCATGGCATCAACTGGTACTCATTGGCTCCAATGGATTCTGTCCTTAAGTGGTGCCACAATCTTGTCTGATCTCTTGGATATTGGCTCAAAAGTATCAGGCTCCAGTCCTTCCACACCCACTGAGAGACCAAATCAATGAGCTCATCAATGGACAGTGTCAACCAAGATGCAGACAGGCCAGCACCAAAGTCCTCAAGGAATATCAACTCCTCTTAGGAAGCATTGTTGTGAGACCAACAACCCCTTTGCTTTAGGAGTTCCAGAATGTCTCAAAATGAGATGTCATTAGGTGGTGATGTTGAGGACCCTTCCTTTTCATCAGAGTCAGTATTTTCAGTGACTGTCTCTTGAGGAGAGTCTAGGTGTATTTTTTGTTGCACTTTCTCTTCCTGGGAATGTCTTTGGTGGGATGGTCTGGAGAATTGTTGGAAGACATCATATTCCCTGATGGGTAACCTGGTAACTAACTTGGGCTGGCTGTCCCTGTGGTAAGGATGTTTGAGGCTCAAAACACAGAGACAAATGGATTAGGATGTTTGGAGCAGATGAAGGTGGAGGAGTTTGAGCTCTAGGGAATGCATAGGAGAGAAGGAAACAGACGGTTTAGAAAGAACATGTTTATGGGCCATAAGCACCCTCCTCCCAGAAGGTAGAACACTCAAAGAGGGAGTCAGAGCCAAGCAGTCTAACACTGAGGCTCCAAGGGGAAGAGATAGCTCTGACAGCTTCGGAGTCTACTACAACACCTCAGATCAGGTGTCAATGCTACAGCTCCAAGACCCTCAGAGAAGCCACCAGAGTCAAAGATACCTGTATCTTTGGATCCAATCTGAATGACTCCAGAATCTAAAGATATAATGACTCCTATACCAGAGGTCAGATTGGAGAAGGAGCAAACAAGGGAGGGGTTGTACTGACTAAAGTCTCTGGACTTGATAGAGTCAGAGCCAGAAGAAGCCACATTTGTATCTACATCGAGAGGAACTTCCTCATCATTCTATCCACATCCGCTTCAGTCAAACTTTTCAAAGAGTGAGTTGAGGACACTGTGGAGGAGGGCCATAAATGGTGGTGTCTTGGAGAATGCTCTAAAAGGGGACAGAAGCTTAGAGGTGATAGGATCCACACCCAACAGTGGTGATTGGATCCAAGTTGATGTTTATTTTTGAATCTTTGGATCCAAAGATTTGGACATTTTTGTTGGAGGTTCCAAGCTCAGAGCTGTTGAAGCTGTAGGCTCCACAGAGCATTTTCTAGAGTCTCTCTTTTCAGACTTCTTAGGGGGATGTGCCCCAGAAGATGCTGGTGAAGCAGAAGACTTAGATGCAGGCAAACCTCTGTCAATCAGCTTATTTTTGTGGTCTATGATGGCGCTAGAGTTAAAACCCTTACAGATGTCACAGTTTGCATTGAGGTGTGGTGGCCTAGGCAATAGATGCATTCAGAATGTGCATCTGACAGCAGAATTTTGTGGCCACAGAGCAAATATTTTTTGAAACCTGAGGGCTACTCTGACATTTTAACTCAAGGTACAGAAACTACACTAGATCAATAGCCAAAAGGTCAAGAAGGGAAAAGGATAATGATAAAGTTTTTTTTTTAATCTAAATAATTATAAATACAGAAATATACCAACTATGGAAAACATATGAGTTCCCAAAGGTACAGAAAAGAATTACCAACAATGGTAAATTAAATAAGAGTACACAAGTGCTTAAAAGGGAGAAGGAAGAAAATACTAGAAAAATTGGGAGATATGGAAATATAGATATAAAATATAGATATGGATATAAGATATAAAGTATAAGATGTAGAAAATTATTAAACTCACTGTAATCCCACAAAAAATATATGAACTGGAACAGTGACCACATCTGTACTCTAAGGTGGCAAATGAGATCTGAGGTATATTAGGGACTATGGCATTATGGGAAAGGGAGGGGCTTGAGAGCTTTCAGTCATTCATAGGCTAGTAGATGCAGCTCAGTTGGATCCGAGGATCAGATCCAAACCCAGGAGTTGAGGAACAAATGAAAATTGACAACATCAGATCAAATGATTAAATAAATAAATAAAAAATTCATAAAAGATTATACGTGGGGTGGTGAGGGATCAATGCCATTTCTAAGGAGTATCCAGAGATTATAAAGCTAAATTGGTTTTGTGGAAACACACTGGCTGAAGAAAAGTATGAGAATTAATTATGCAAGAAACTCCAACAATTCAGAAAAAATGCAGGAGATGATGGAAAGACAACCAAAAAAGAAAGGGGTAAAATGAGATGAGAGTGTATAATGGAAGTTAGAATTTTTTTCATGCCTTTTTGTCTCCCATTTTTCCACTTATTTAGCATTGTCCCACTGACTCCTCGGACCAGTACTTCCTGGCATCCAAAGACATTGGGTATGGGAGACAAGAGGTGGGGACTGTGGTGAGTCAGACAATTTTATGAGGTTTTATGTTTCAAACTGGGCCTGCTTCTTGGTAGCATTGTCTGCTTGGTTTTGTCTACAGCACCTCAAAAAGATGCTGAAGTATGTGGTGTACTGGACTTCCAAAGATTTTTTATTTATTTGTTAATTCAAGTTTTTCAACGTAGGCAGAGCCTGATCCACTTAGACCATTGTCAGTCCCAGCTCTGCGGCAATACAACTAAATAAACAATAAGCATTAATAAATATTAGTTCTACACTAGTAATGTAAAAACAAGCAAGAAGAGAGGTATTACATTTTTTTTCAAATATATTTTTATTGAATTTTTCAAACTTTTCAAACATACAAAGGAAAAACTGTAAGTCATTACAGGAAGCAGTAAAGTATAGGTATATATGTAACAGTACAAAAAATATGCATTTATAAAACAGCAGTTATCTTACAGGGAAACTTACATCTTAGAGACCAATATAAGCAGTAAAGACCCCCAATAACCTATTACAGTCAAAGTCTAGAGATACAAATGGAAAGTGGCTTAGAAGGAAGAATATATGACTGTCTTAAGAAGAAAGAAAAGCGATAAGGAGGGTGTAACCATAAAAAACAACTATTTACATCATGTACTTCTATTTATACCATATTTACAACATATTTACACCATGGATGCCAGAGGATAACAAGATAATATAACTAAATATTTTGTAAAATCAAAAGTTACCGTGTGATGGTAACAATGTCTAATGGTTATAGGGCCAGATATGATACTGATGGAGGATTTCCTGGAATGTAGTGTTAGTGACCCACATTTTGGAAGATTATTTAGTTTGGATTAGGTCAAAAAATCTACACCAGTAATTCTGAAAATATTCTTTTTTCTTTTTGTTATTATTGCATAACTTATGTGCAGATATATATTTGATTGCCATTAATGTAAAGTTTTCCCAAGTTATTGTTGAGGGATTGACCCAATTCTTGGCTATAAAATATTTGAGAAGGGCGCAGGCTGTAACACAGATGTGGCGTGGATAGCCGTAAGAGATTTAGGAATTATATTTAAAATCATGGTTTGCCATGAGAATGTGTTTTTTTCATATCCCATTTTTTCCAACTGAGTTCTGAGAGAACACCAAAGTTTGTAAATATTCTTACAGCTCCAAAAGATGTGAAGTATATTTACATGTGGGAGGGAACAGAACGGACAGGTTAGGTTTTTATTGTATCCGAATTTCAGTAAGACTGCTGGGGTATAGTAGAAATTGTTGTTTATCATAAGCTGGGTGTAAATTAGGTTTTTGAAGGGGGGTTAGATTCAGGGTATTATTGATTGCTTCGCACTTAGACTTCGTAGAAATTTCTCCTTGTATACCGTCCCAATATTTGGAAAATAGTAGTGAATGATCGTACTTAATGCTTGACACAAGTTTATAGGTATTCAAAATCATTTTGTTCCATAGGAAAAGTGATTTAATGATAGATTGTGATACTGTAATGTCTTGCTCCTTCACTCTATAGTTAGAGAATTTTTGTTTTATAAGTGAGTTAATTTGTCTTAAGATAGGATCATATTTGTTAGGAGCACCAAATAAAGTTTTGACCTCTGCAACATTTTTAGAGTTATAAAAGTGCCAAACTATGGCTTTCTTAATAATAGAGAAGTTTGTTAAATCGATCATTTTATTATTGATTTTTAAGTTAGGGTTTAGGTGAATAGGTTGGAGAAAGGGAATAGTATTGTGCAATTTTAAGGAGGTCATCAGTGTTTGAAAGATGCATATTATGTTCTTTAGTGTAGGCAAGATCTTGAACTTGTAGTCACCATCAGGTGCTAAAAAAGGGACAGCATATGGATTGAGTTTTAATGATTATATATAGTTGCACCAGATTTTGATCCAGGTTGGGTACCAAGATTCAGCAGAAGGATCATAACAGGCTATTTGAATTAGACGGCTAGCATTAATGATGTGGTAATATAAATTAAAGTCCAGGAGACTTAAACTGCCTTTGTTCGTTGGGGTAATTAGATTCCTGTATGATATTCTGGTTGATTTAGGGAACCATAAAATCTTTGAGATTGCGGTTTCGATTTTTCTGAAAATTATTTTTGGAACGTTTAAGAAGATGGAGTTAAGATGAAAAAGGATTCTAGGTAAAATATTAATTTTAATGATAGCAGATTTTGATAGCAAAGAAAGATTGATGTTTTTTCATCTAGTTAGATCATTATTTATCTGATCCCAGACTCTATATAGGTTTGCTTTTATTAGTTCTTGGTGAGGGTGTGTGAAATTTATTCCTAGGTATTTAAGTGTATATTTGAGAGGAATGTCAGACAGGGGGAAGTAATATTCTAAGTGGTTTGCAGGGTTTATTGGAAAGAAAGATGATTTTGCAGGGTTTAATTTATAATTAGCAGCCTCAGCAAAAAGATTAATAGAATTTAGAATTTTATGAAGATCGGTGTTGGGAAGCTCAAAATAGATGTTTAGGTCATCTGCAAATGCAGAATAATTTATATCAATGTTGAAGACTTTTGGGATATGTTGATAAGTCTTTTGTTTAACCCAGAGAAGGAAAGGTTACAGATATAAATTGAAAAGATAAGGTGAGAGTGGGCAGCCCTGTCTAGTGCCATTGGTAATTTTAATAGGGCGTGATAAAGTTTTATTTATATACAGGGAAGTAGAGGCATTGTTATAAAGCATCTTAATAGTGTTGATAATAAGATCAGGAAAGTTAAAGAATTTCATGGTTAGGTAAAGGAAGTTTAGAGAAACGTTATCAAAGGCTTTGGTAGCATCTAGGGTGAGTGCATAACGCGGGTGGTTATCACTTTTTAGAAACAACATTAATGTGTTTAAGGTAAGAGTATTGTCCCACAGCTGCCTCTGTTTCATAAATCCCAACTGTTCAGAAGAAATGACTGTAGCTATAACTTTCTGAATTCTATTAGCAAAAATGGTAGATAAGATTTTGATGTCAATGTTAATAAGGGCGATGGGCCTATAGCAGAGAGGGTTGTACTTGTCAGAGTTTGGTTTTCGGATGAATATTGTTTTCGAATTGTTCATATACTTATCAGTAATCCCTTTCGAGATGATATAATTATACATGGCAAGGAGAGTTTTAGAAAGGTGACAACTAAAAGTGTTATAAAATTCTCCTGTAAAACCATCAGGACCTGGCGCCTTATTTGGTTTAAGTTTTAGCTAGCATTATTTCATTCAGTGCTATGGGGCTGTTTTGAAGGGTGTTTTGCGCGAAGGATAATTTTGGAACAGATAGTTCATTTAGGAATTTTTTGTGCATTTCATTTGGGGTCTGGTTTTGGGGATTATAGATTTCAGTGAAGATATTTACAAAAGAGTTAACAATATCTTCATTACTGTATAAGTTTTTCCCTTTGTATTTTATTTCATTAATATAGTTTGGTCCCTCTTTGATATTTATGAGTCTAGCTAGTGTTCTGGAGGGGGTTTGGGCCCATTCCGAATAATTGTGAAGGAGTTTGAGTTCTACCAAGGATTGATTTTGTAAGTGAAATGAGTAAATTTTTTTTGTATCTCATGTAATTTCTTTTCCAGTTCAGAAGAAAAATCCTTTTGTAGTTGTGCATCAGTCATCTTTTGCTCATTGTTGAGGTTATTGATGTACAATTTCTCTTTTTTTTATAATAAGATGATTTTTTTGTATGAGTATTCCTCTGATGACCGCTTTGGCCGTAGCCCATTGGATATCTAAGGGGATGGTGGATAAACAGGATTCTGCATCAAATTGTTTCAGATAATCATTAATTTCCTACATAACATCTTCTTTTTTAAGAATGTTACTGTTTAGTGACCAAGTGGGACTACTACCATTGCGATTCAGGTGGTGAGTGGGTTTAATACAAAGGGAGACATTCGAGTGGTCGGATATACATCTAGCCTCAAGGGCAAAGTTTGTAATTTTGTTTGAAAATATATCAGAGACCAAAAAATAATCAATTCTGGACCAGACTTTGTGAGAAGCCGAATAAAACGTGAACTTATTTAGCTCTATGTCATGGTCAAATATTAAAAAAGGGTCATGAATAGATGCAGTTACTTGCAAGGGCTGTTTCCTGTTTTTATTTGAATTATCATTCAAGGGGTCCATGAGTGCATTCCAGTCACCACCAATAATGAAAAGATGATTAAGAAATTGAAGTAGTAGATTATGTATTTCATAGAAGAATAAGTGCTGGTTTGTACAAGGGCTATATAGGTTTAAGAAAAGTATAGGGTATTTTACCTGAGGGTATGAGCAGGAAATAAAACACCATCTACCATTCGGGTCAAATTTAATATTTAGCACTTCACCAGGAAAGGATTTTTTAATTATTATTGCAGTGCCTTTTGATGCAAGACTATTCCCTGCTGATATCACAAGTTTAATCCAATTTCTTTTTTTAATATTATCCCATTGAACATTTGTCATATGGGTCTCCTGTAAAAAGACGATGTTAGATTTATCCTGAAAAATCAGGTGCATAACTAGTTTCTTTTTTTGGTTTCTTGAAGGCCATTTACATTCTAGGAATTCACACTAATCACCATAATTAGATTCAAAACGTAGATATATGCTAGGATAAACTAAGAATAAAACCCTACTAGGGACGGTGCAATTAGTAAACACATTTGTTATATATGACAGAAAGTGTAATGTGGTAATAAATCATATTCTGGCATCCATGCTCCTTACTATAGCCCCCATGCCTAACCACCTGTCTCCCTGAGTCATTTTTGAGAAAGTTCTAGACAGATACAAGTGATCTGTTTTTAAATATTTTCCCTTATGAAGAATAATACAAGAACAGAGCAGGGAGACATATAAACTAACATTAATAGTCCAAGTGCCAACAAACATTGGACAACTACACCACCATGCCACTCCCAAAAATGTTAAGGAATATTGAAAAACATATGTACATAGAATGGACAGTTAAAGGCAAAGTGACGTTCGAGTCAGGAGTTAAAAGAGATAATAAAACAATACCCCCATAAGAACATAATACATTCAGCATTTTTTAAAATTATTGACTTCGAAAATTTCCATGTAAATAGGCAAGTGAGGTTGGAGTAATATAGACAATAAAAGTTACTAAGTAATTGAAACCAACACACTTTATAACCAGAGCTATTAATAACGATTACAGCAGATAGTAACACAGGTTCTATTTATAACTGGCATAGCAGTAAGTACCATAATATCCTAATAAATACATTTTTTTACCTATCTAGATATCTAACTGGGTTTACTACATATGCATTACACACAGAATTACATAACAATAGGATTAGAGAAGGAAAGACAAAAACAAGAGCATTGATTGACACCTAAGCAGTTAATTGGATTTTCACTAAATGCTGTTCACAATAAACTACATAACTCACATATCATCACTAACCAGCAAAAAATACAGTTTAGCCAGCCTTTTTTGCAAGAAAGCAAGTTTTAGCAAGCCGGCTAATTAAACCAAGCATAAGCATACAACATAATCGAGCTCACTATCTCTGTAGATCCACCTTCATTAAGAGAGAGAACAAGACATCCATATCCTGCACTTCCAGTAAAGAATTGGAACATCATGATTCATGAATCATGATTGAATCATGGTGAAAGTAGTCAAAATGTTAATTTGTGTTACCATGCAACAACAGATACTAAACAGGCAATTGTCTTTAGCTGTCTTTAAATAGATAAGCTCTAACTGAGCATACTGCTCTAAAGGGACGTTAATGAAGGTGGTAATTATAACAGGAAAAAATTACAGGTTAAATATATACGTAACTTTTGACAATTGCATAGGCCTTTTATTTTACTCACAGAGTCTGAGTTTATATCACTCAAACACACACCTAAATACTAAATAGAAAACTAAATGTGAACACATAAAATATTGTTTTTGAAAAACTGAAAGGCACAGAAAAGCATGTCTGAAGTATGGCATTGTAATTTTGCAACATGACCAGCAGATGGCAGCTACTATACAGGTTGTTATGAAAGACTTCTGACAAACTGATGTACTTGTATTGCTAGAAAAAATCTATATTGTAATATATTCATTACTTAAACAAAAGATTAGACTGCTAAATTACCCTGACCAGAGTCCAGTTACCCCCATCCTGAAGTGTCCAGCTAGTGTTGTTTTAGATCCATTTCTTCTTCCCTAGACTCTAATTCATGATATTAGCATTCCCAGAAATGCACTGCTTCTTCTTCTGTTGCAACCTTCGACCTTGTGACATCATCAGCCAGTGTTCCTGTTGCATTCTGGGTAACGAAATGTTGAAACGACCCTGGGAGCTTATGGAACCCTCGTGGAGCTCTAAATAAGGCCTCAACAGGCCATGGGAAGTCTTGTGCACTGATACAAACAGGCCAACATATTACTGAAGAGCTAGAAAGGAAAATAAAAACAAAAAAAACACCAGGACATCCAGATGATGGCAAAAATAAGCTGGGAAGATGACAAGGTAAGTTAGAATCAGTTAACAGTGTTAGAAAGCCAGCAGAGATAGGTTTTTGTAGGTGTATTCATCTTGGTTATACTATTTGTTAGTCTTAACAGTAATTCATAGCTTTTAAGCATATACTGTATTATCTTGATTATATTATTTTACTAGCTTTAACAGTATAGCTAGTTAAGCCAGTAGTTCCTTGAAAGCTTGCATAAATACTTTTTTTGCTTCATCTGCAGAGTGTATTAGGAACTTCTGATCCCCATAGCTGAAGGAGAGGATGGCTGGGTAATTCATCTGGAAGCGTAATTTTTTTTTTTGATTAACAAAGCACAAAAAGGAGCTAGAGCTTGTCTTTGAGCCTTAATGGCTGGGGTAAATCCTGTGCTATTGTAATCCTGTGACCTCTCCATGAAATGTTACTTTTCTTTTTTGCAGCCATGAGGAGTGTGGTAACATGTGCAGCATTTAGTAGCCTTGCATAAATCTGCCTAGGAACACCCTCATCTTGTGATCTTCTTAATGCTCTATGAGCTCTTTCAATAATGATTTCTTTAGCTAAGATTTTATTTTCAATAATGTGTTCAAAAATCTCAGTTAGCATGACTGGTAGTTGTACTTGGTCAAACTTTTCGGGGATGCCACATATTAGAATGTTGTTTCTCCCACTGCGTGCTTCTAAGTCTATTATTTTTTGCTGTAAGTCACTAATAATTTTGTCATTTGTATTTACTTTGGTTTGTAAATCTTGTATTTGCTTTGAATTCTCTTCAGTTTTCTTGTCAATAAGATTAATTTTGGATATAATTTTTCTAGATTAGAACCAAATGAATTTAATTTGTCTGAGAATAATTTGAAATCTTCATGCAAGGGCTGTAATGCTGTTTTAAGGTCATCTATTGAAAGACCAGTCTCACCTTTAGATTTAGCAGCTCCTTTATTTGAATCCTGTGTTGATTTATTTATTCTCTGCCTCTTAGCTGTTACATCCTTTTCAGGTGATATTAGAGAAGAGAGTTTGGTTTTAGAAGTTATAGCATCCATGGATTCTTGTTGGTTAGCCATCACTGGGTGGATTAAAGTGTAGGTTTAGACCACAAGGGAGTGACTTAAAGAATTCTCATTTAACTTTTCTTGTTTAGAACTCAGAGCTCAGTCCTTCAGAGAAAAGGATGCCACCACGCGGCTGCGGCCTTCAGCCAGTCACTAGAGGTAAGCCCTTGCAAAAAAATGATAACATTTTACTTTTTAGAGCAAAATGTTGCTATAGGTCTTTTCCATGAAGTGTAGTTTAGAAGAAATACTCCTTTCCTGTTCAATTCGGTGCTAGATGCAGGTTTTTTTTGAGCAGATAGATTTGGTTGATACAGGAGCAGCAGAAAGTGTGTGTTCAGTGCTCGGCGGCCATCTTGAACGTCGAGAGGTATTAAATTAAGATATATTTATGATACAAGAATTCAATCAGTAAAATAAGTAAAAAGAGTACCTTCCTATACACTGTCATAACTCTATTAACATCTTTAATGAGAAACTATACAAAGAAGAAAGTATTTATTTATTGAGAAAATAATATACATATAAGAAAGTATTTACAGTATGTACAATTGTGTGTGAGATGTAATGTCGAATAAGGCTTGAGTCAAATAAAGGGAAGAAGGGAAGGGGGGATAGGAAGGATAAAGACAGCAAAATAAATATTGTGAGGGAGAGACAAGGAGAAGTGTGAAGCTATCTCCAGCCCAGTTTCAAGAGATCTGGGCAGTACTGTATGATTTTGGGAGCATACTTACAGGTAGGCCAGGGTACATTGACCTGATTTAGTACCATGATGACACAGGGAATAAGTTGCCCGTCAAACAGACCTGTAACTGTGTGCCTGAGTGAGTTAAGCAAACCCTGTGAGAGGAACTACAGGGGATGTTGGACTGTGGGTAATCCAGGCTTCCAGTAGTTTACTTTTGTTTTAATAATTTTATGAAAAAATATAGGCCAATATAGGATTTACTGGAGCTAGGAACTAAACCTTCTGTTTAAGGAGTAAAATAAAACATTTCAAAGCTTTACTGGAAAAGCTCACCCAGACTCTGCCACAGCTTGTCATGAGGGAAAGGTTAGTTTGCTTTTGATTCTTTGTATTTTGTATTACTTTATTACCTTTTTCTATTTTGTATACTGTGATTTGTTTTCTTTAAACTGTGTTTGTATTCTGCTTTTAATTGCATATTAAAACTTGGAAAGAGACCACAGCTGTGTCTGTTGTGAGTCAGACAGATTTTTTTCACCCTCCCACTGTGTTGTTGTTGTGTTCTTAAACACCACTGTCTTTCTAGTTACATGCCCCTTACAGGTTCATAGGTTCATAGGTAGGTACTAGGCTATTGGCCTTAGGGCCTATATAAGCCTAGACAAAAAGGTACCCTGGCTTTCACCACCCAAGAAAATTATTTTCCTGTGCCTCTGTCAAGCTGAGCCACAGAAGTGATCCCCGGGGTGAATTTCCTATTACCCATCCAATCATCAAGATTTTTCTTGAAGAGTGCTAATGAGGAGATCTGTTTGACATAGATAGGTAGTCTGTTCCAGAGTATGGGAAGTCTCTGGGACAGGAATCTATCCCTCCAGCATGTTCTGTTTATTGTGGTGACAAGGTTTAGGTCCCTAGAGCATGTAGCTTGGAGGGACTGTAATTTCTTTAAGTGGAGCATGTCCAACAGCTCTGGGTCTGACATAGCTTTGTATGTTAGGCAGAGATCGCCTCTGAGTAGGCGATATGCAATGGAGTAAAGCTGGAGTTTTTTGAGACGGTCTGTCTAGGGCATCTGTTTGAGGCCAGTAATCCTCTTTGTGAGGTATTTCTGCGGCCTTTCCAGTTGTTGTAGATTTCTTGTGAGGTACATACCAAAAGGGGCATTGTACTCTATAATGGGTCTAATGAGTGATGAGTGGAGGGGAACAATGACCTCTTTTTTTCTGGATGAGAAACCTTTTGTGATGAGGTGTGCTACGTAGAAGGATTTCCTGACCACTGTGGTGATATGATTATCAAAGGAGAGACTACTGCCCACCTGTGTTCCAAGTTCTCTTATCACACTTTCAGTGTTAAGTAGACTACCGCCTATGTGGTAGTTCATGGGTACAGAGTTTTTACCAAAGGGGATGACAATGCACTTTTTGGCATTGAGCTTGAGGCCATGGCTTTGACACCAGGCATCTGTCTCAGTGAGGCCCTTTTGTAGGATGTCCACATCATTAGGAGTTTCGATTATGGCTCCTAGTTTGCAGTCATCTGCGAACCTAGTTAGCCAAAGACCTTCTGTGTTAGCCTGTACTTCAGAGAAGTAGATACCAAACAGGAGAGGACCCAGGACTGAACCCTGTGGTACTCCACTTATCACTGGTCTGAAGTCAGATTTGGAGTCTGCTACTTTCACAGTGTGGGTTCTGTCAGTAAGCCAGTTGGCAACCCATCTTGTGACATAGGGATTTATACCTAGTTTAGTGAGTTTATCCATAATTCCAGAGTGGGGGATGGTGTCAAAAGCCTTGGCAAGATCTAGATAGGCTGTGCGAACCACCTTACTCTCTTCTATGGCTTTGATGACTGTTTCAAAGAAGTCTATCAGGTTTAGGAGACATGATCTGCCTTTTACAAACTTGAACTGTGTGGGATCCAGAGTTTGGATATTACCAGTGTCTTTGTTTATGAGTTCCATGATGATACGTTCCATGGCCTTGCAGACCAAGCTCGTCAGGCTAATGGGGCGGTAGTTCCTGGGGTCTGTCGTGGCTCCCCCTTTGTGGAGTGGGATAACTGTCGCAGTGTGCCATTTAATGAGTACAAAGCCTGAGGTGAGGCTATGATTGAACATGGTACTTAGGTGGGGTGCCAGTTCATTCTGTAGTTCATGCAGAATGCAGCCTGGGATTTTGTCAGGTCCCATGGATGTTGTGTTCTTGGCTTTGGAGAGTGAGGTTTTTACCTGTGCAGCCATGATTACAGGAACTTTGCATTCTTCCAGTATAGAGATGGGCCTTTAGGGGGTGAGAGGGGGGTAAAGTTAGCAATGAACCTATCTGCCAGGATGTTAGCAATATCAGTTGGTTCTGTATATTTAGTGCCATTGTGCTGTAACTCAGAGCAGATCTGAGTGTTGCCATTGAGATTCTTGACATAGCTATGGAATGCTTTGTGGATGTCTTTAGAATCAGTGGCAATTTTGTTTTCATAACTAGCGTTAGAGGATTTTATGAGGGATCACAGCTTCTTACTGAGGCTGACCAGGGAGTTCCTCCATTCATGGGATTTTCCTCTTTTTTGCAACAGTTTCTTTCTTCTGTTGTAGAGTTTGTTTATGGCAGAAGACCACCAGATTGGCTTCCTTTTTTTGGAGTATAGCATCTTGGTTCTGTTAGGTATAGCATGATCCATGCACTCGTGTAAGTGCTTATAAAGTGTATTTGTGCAGGATTCAGCAGTCATACCTCTATTGTCCATCTGCATGGGTGTCGTGATGTTTGCCACTTCTGTCTTAAGAAGTGTGAAGTTGGCTTGAGAGAAATTTTTTACGGTTGTTTCCCTAATGGGGGGTGGGGGGTGGGATGTGGATGTCTAGGGTGATTAGCTTGTGGTTGGATCTGACCCACGAGGAATTGACCTCTGGTGTGGAACACCGGTCGCCCATGTTGGGAATGACCAGGTCTAGGATATTGCTGCCCCTGGTGTGGGTGTGGATAAGTTGATCCAAGGCATTGGAATTTATGAATTCCAGAAAACGTTGAACAAAAGAGTTGGTACATGAGTAGTTTTCCCAGTTAATGGTGGGATAGTTGAAATCACCCATTATTAGGGTGTTGGGTTGTACCCTAATATTTTCCAGTGTATCAAGAAAAGAGAAGTGGGAATCCTGGGGCATGGTGAGGGGTCTGTAGTAAGCTACAATTTGGATTGCGGTCTTGTCCAGAGTTAGTTGCACTTAGATAATCTCGGATGGATTATGCTGAGCAACTAGCTTGGAGGTGTGGACATCCTTAATGAATATGGACATGCCTCCACCTTTAGTGTTTTGGTCCGGGCTAGGTGGCCGAAAGGTGTGGTATGAATTATAGCCTGGTAATGCAGGGGTGCTCTCTGGAGCTTTGAACCAGGTCTCTGTCACTGCACAGATGTCAATGTTCTCTATTTTAAGGAGTGCCTTGAGTGAGTGCATTTTGAGGTTTAGACTTCTAGCATTGAGTAGCATTACCCTCAGATTTTACTTGCTTGTACCTGTTATGGCGGTGAATTTGTCATTTGAACTTTGCCTAAAAAAGGTACTATAGGGGTTGCAAGAGCCTTTGCCAGTATCCAGAATCCCAAGGGCGAAAGGTGCAGGCCATCTCTGGCAAAGCTTCATGGTCTGTTGATCATGTCATCCCAGGCAGACAGATGCTGGATTCCCTTAAAATGACACCGGCAGCTTAGCCAATTGTTGAAGTCAATCATTTTGTCCTTATACTGTGGTATCATTCTGGGTGATGGCAGGATGCTACTCAGGGCTAGGGTCATACCTGCCTGGGCTACAAGATTGGAGAGCTCCTCCATGTCTCTTTTCATGTAGTCCAGGGAGGTATGTCTCAGGTCATTCACACCAACATGGACAATGACAGAGTCATATTTGTACTTGTTGTGGAGTGACCTGAGTGCATGCATTATGTGGCTGATCCTGGCACCCGACAGGCAGCTGACAGTAACTTTCTCCTTGTTTAGCCTGGTGAGTGGAACATCAGTGTGCCTGACTATAGAGTCACCTATGACTAGAGTGTTGGGTACGTTATGCCTTATGGGCTGTAGTTGAGTGTCACACTGAGTTTGTGGGCTATGTGTCATTTGGGTTGTGTTGGGGGGTGGAGGTTGCTTGCATTTCTGCTTTGGAGGTCTCGGTTGTTTGGGAAGATTTTTATTGAGAGCATCTGCGAATGTAGGTGTGTGTTTTGTGCTTCTATGTGTGTGTTTTGGTGGTGTAGGTTTTGAGGGACTACGTGATGAGTGTGGTGAGGTGCAAGTGTTTACCTTCTCCTCATGACTGTCTAGTCCAGTCTTCGATGAAGAGAGCTTTGCTTCCAGTTTGCCTATATAAGTGCATCTCTCACAGGTTGTAGTGTTGGGTGGTAGGAGGAGAGGGTTGTCTGTGTACATGAGGCAATTGCTGCATTGCCCCAAGATGCCCAGATTCATCAGGTAGACAGGAGAAAACACCGGGAGCTGACCTTTAGACATGCCTGGATAGATGCTTATTTATTAAGTACTAAAAACTGTTTTCCTCTAGACAAGTGAGGAAAGTTGAGTGCTGTAGTAATTTGTAGCTTATTTAGTGCTTACAAAGAATTCTGAACAAGTGCTGAGCTCAAAGAAACAGATTTGAGTGCTAAAACTAAAAAGCTGGCTAGTTGTAAGGGAAAATGTGAAGAACAGACTTTATGGCGCTGGCAAAAGTTTAATCCTAGTTAAGTGGGGGGCTCAGGAGCTTACAAACAGTTCTGGATACAGCAAATCTGTATCTGGACTAGACTTGTTACAGGAAAGGGGGGAACAACTTAGATTTTTTTTTTCAGTAAAGTGGAAATGGAGAAAGCTGGAAAATAAGTTAATTCAAGGTTAAGAATCTGATTGGTTGGCCTTTACAAATGTTCTTTCTCTATTAGATTGAATGAACTAATGACACTAGACTGGAAGGAGTGTCCCAGATCAAATATACAGTATGGGCAGGCAACTGCAAAGCCACCAAGTATAAGAACACCACAACAATAGGGAGGGGTAGTGGGAAACTAAAACTATTACAGCTACTAGCTGTAGCCGCTTATGTTAATTTGACCACATTATCTCCTTCCCTCTCCCCTTTCACTGGCTGGTGTGAGTAAGCACAAAATTATCATTTTGTGAAATCACTCCATTTCATTGTTGCCTCACAGTAAGACATTGTCCTGTTCGATTCTCAGCTAGAGCGTCTTCTGTGTGGAGACATGCGTGAATGGGCGTACCTTCGTTGAAGGTTGTGCATCAGGGCTGGCAACTCGGCACGTAAAAATCTACTGCCAATCATTAGCGGACCAGAGTTCCGCTGTGGCGACCCCTAACCAGGAAAAGCCGAAAGACACAACAACTCCATTTCAACTATTTAAATGTATTGGCCATCCCACTGTATTCCATAGAACCACAATACAAAAGTGTCCACCCCCTTTCAATCTATCTTGCTCTTTTAAAATTAGAGGTTCTCCACTTAGACAGCTAAAAGCTACCCCCTTTTATATCTAACTGCTTAGTGCACACTGCAGTGTTTAGGATATTAACCCATTTTTTTAATCTTACCTTTAAACATCTATTGCAAGACCGCCAGTTATTGGAGAGCCCACATTCTGCCTCTCAATAGTCATCCTGAGATTAGTGCTTCTGTTTTCTCCTGGTAAGAGAAGGAGCACAGGGACATTATTTCCTGGAGACTGCTGATCACCAGAAAGCCTAATAACTGCTTTATAGGTGACAGCTTGGAATCTGTGCTTATATTCTGTTTCTGGTAAGAGAAGGAGCAGAGTGCATTGATTCCTGACTGTTTCTGGTTGGACAGTGAGTGTCTTAGCGTTCCTGATTGGTCTGGTTGCTATTCAAGACATCTTCCAGGAAAAGGTTATAACAAGCCTATAGACCCTTGCATCATCTGGGACAAGACTGTGGATCACCAAACAGGCTGTGACCTGTTTCTTATCTTGGGAGTGGTGCTAACGTTTTGCTTCTGGTGAGAGAAGAAGCAAAGCAGCATTGTATCCCACCAGAGTGAAGCTGTGGTGAGACCAGCATAATAGTAGCCAGGCAGTAGTCATTCATGCGACTCCCCTCTTTTCATCATTCTTGACAAGCTAATTCTTTGTTTTCAGTAAGTACTGCTTGATTTGTTTCTAACTTCAGAATATCTACCTAAATAAATCATCCTTAAATTTTCAGGGTCTACGTATTAGTTTCCCCTCAAGTGTTTGGCAGTGCTCTGTACAGACTCAGACACCTTGAGTGACATTTTTCCTGTAAAAGCACGAATAAAATCTCTCCAATACCTAGCTGCACACAAGACAACTAGTTTGCAATGACAAGCACTGTCCCCATAGTTGCAAACTGGATACTTCTGACATTGATTGATATTCTCACTCCAACTGTCCAATCAATAAAAAGGGTCTCTTGCCATGGATATGAACTTTCCCACTGCCTCCATTACCAGCTTGGTGGATATGGGCATCCTGAGACAATGTAGAAATGGCTTCATATTTACAGACAACCAGTTAATTCTCAAACAAACTGATATGGTATGTGAGAGATGTATTTATACAATGTCACTGGAGGCAAAGCTCTCACATAAAAGTAATCCTAATGTCAGTAAGGTTGTCAGTAGTACACACGCTGCACCCATCACACACAATTCACAGCAGTCATATTGACCCACATATGTTGAGGCACTTAAAAGTAACCTTCCTAAACCAGAAAGACTCCTACATGAAGTTCACATAACAAATACCCTCGGCAGCCCCAAATGTACTCTTTCAAAACAACACCCACATCAACTTATAGAGCTACGTCTCATGGAACCTCTCTACCTCTAAGTCCATAAGGCAAGCTACCACACAATCCAACATTCTAGTAATTGGAGACTCCATCGTGAGACACACTGATGTCCATCTCATCAGGCTAAGAAAGGAGAAAGTCACAGTCAGTTGCTTATCAGGGACTAGGATCCACCACATTATGCATGCACTCAGGTCATTGGACCACAAATACCAATATGAATTAGTCATAGTCCATGTGGGAGCAAATGACATGAGACGTACTCCCTATACTATATGGAGACATCATGGAGCTCTCAAAATGTGTGTCTCAGGCTGGTATGAGCCTAGCATTGAGCAGCATTTTACCTTTTCCAAGGATGATGCCACAATATGAACATAAGATGATTGACTTTAATAATTGGCTTAGTTTCTGGTGTCATTCTAAGGGGTGCAATATTTGCCAGCATGGAAGGATATGGTCAACAGACTATGCTGCTTTGCCATGTATGGTCTGTACCTCTCCCCTCTAGGCTTTCGAATATTAGCTAAAACACTGTCTTCCCCCATAGTGCCTTTTTAGGCAATGCCAAACTGAAAGTACTTCCATCATAGTAAATCAAAACCAACAAACTCTAAAGGTATTACTGCTCAGTGCTAGGAGTCTAAATAAAAAAACTCCCCTCCCTAGAAGCTCTCTCTTTACCCTAGAGAATGCTGATATCTGTGTAGTCACTGAGACATGGTTTAAATCCATGGAGAGCACACCAGCAGTGCAAGGTTATAATGCCTTCCACACATTTAGACCAGCTACTCCACAGGCAGAGACTAAAGGTGGAAGTGTCTCAATTTACATCAAAAATAAATATACTTTGAGGCTGGTCAAACAGGGCAATGCACTTAAGCTGTTCCATGTTCAAATCACCATAGCCAAAATCAAATACCACTTCCTTGCAAGCTATAAGTCCCCCTCTATGACCCAGGAAACTCATACCATGTATTTAAACTTATTAGAAACACTAACCATCCAACCCAATGCCATATTCATGGGTGACTTTAATTACACCACTGTTAACTGGGAATTTTATATGACACCAAACATACAGGCACAGAGATTCCTGGATTTTGTAAACACAAACTCCCTGGACCAGATAGTTAATACACCAACCAGGGGTACAACCATACTGGATCTGGTCCTCACTAATCTGGGAGAGTGTTGCCACCTCCTATCGTAATGTTTTTCCCTGGTAAGGTCAGACCACAAAATGGTCTCCTTTGAAGTAAAAATAAAACCTGGACCCCCAGCTAAACTGGAATCTTCAGGAATTACTCTAAGACTAACCTCCTGCTATTACGTGATAACCTGGCAAAATTTCAAGCCCCCATAAACCCTCAGAACACTGCTGCCTATGCAGAACTGTTCACAGAAACCCCGTACAAGCATGTTAATAGCTGCAAAGGGGCAGATGTACCCACCAGGAAGAAGTACAGAACTAACTCAAAAAACAAGCCACCCTGGTGGAATCACAAAATCATTAGGATATATAACAGAAGGAAGAAAATCATGGCAAAAATTAGGAGGTGCAACACCGAACAGGATAAAAGCACTCTCATAAAACTAAACAAATAACTCAAGAGGACAAATAAAGTCTACTAAAGTCAAATTTCAGGTTAGTTTGGCCTCCCAGGCCAATGACAACCACAAAGCCTTCTTCAGCTATGTCCGCAACCTCAAAGGCAATACACAATTGTGTGCAGAGCTCATTATAAATGGAGCCACCTATACTGAGCCAGAAGATATAGCAAACCACCTGGTTGATAAATTGAGCTCAAACTTTACTTCTCTCTTTCCCTCAACCTTCCCTCAGGAAATACCATCAGATATACTCCTGCTATCACTAGTGAACAGGTCCTCAATGCTCTCTCTAAGGCTAAGAACAATGCATCAATGGGCCCAGACGGTATCTCAGTATGCCTTCTAAATAGCATGAGATATGACTTATCTGGGCCTCTGGAATTACCATTTAACTGTAGCCTCCAAACAGGCTAAGTGCTTCATGAATGGAGAACAGCAACAGTCATTCCTCTGCACAAAGGTGGGCCATCTACAAACCCTGGAAACTACAGACCTATAAGTCTTACATGTAAAGCCATGGAAAGAATTATCATGGAAACGATCAATAGATATTTAATAAACCTCCAGACACTGGACCCAACCCAGTTTGGTTTTGTCAAGGGCAGATCACTTCTACTCAACCTGGTGGACTTCTTTGAGAAGGTAACCGGTTCACACTGCCTACCTTGACCTGGCCAAGGCATGTGACACAATAACCCACTCAGGCATTATTGACAAAATCAAGAGGTTAGGTACAAACTTGTATGCCACATGGTGGATTGCCAACTGGCTCACAGACAGGATCCAGGATGTTTGAAATAGGGATTCCACCTCTACAAAGAGGCCAGTCACAAGTGGAGTCCCTCAGGGATCAGTCCTTGGACCCCACCATTTTGCCATGTACTTCCCTGAAGTCAAGGCCAATGTCTGTGGCCTTTGGGTGACTAAATTTGCAGATGATTACAAATTAGGAGCCGTCATTGTATCCCACACTGACACAAATGTTCTCCAGGAGGGGCTGACACAGACAAACAACTGGTGTCAGAGTCATGGACTAAAACTAAATGTCAAGAAATGCATAACAGTATCCTTTGGGAAATCATCCACCCCTGGTAACTACCATATTGACAAGACACCCCTTAGAGTTGACCCCATAGTCAGAGACTTAGGGACACACATAGATAGCAATCTAGCCTTTGACCATCACTTATCTACAGTGGTGAGGAAATCATTCTATGTTGCGCAACTTGTAAACAAAGGTATGACATCAAAGTCCAAGGAAGTCATTGTTCCACTGTATTTGGCATTCATCAGACCTATCATTGAGTACAATGCCCCCCTTTGGTATGTACATAGCCAGGCATATTCAACAATTGGCATGCTCACAGAGGTTCCTCACTAAAAGAAGACAGGGTGTAAGTAAAATGTCCTGTGCAGATCACCTTAAGGCCTTATCCTTGTATTCTGTCTCCTACAAGTGTTTGAGGAGAGATCTATGCTTGGCATACAGGGCATTGTCAGACTTCACTCTGATGGACTTCCTGCATATCCACAAAACAAACAGCACCAGAATTACTCATTCTAAAGACTTGAACCTTGCTTGTGATATAAACAGGACCTGCTGGAGAGACAAGTATGTATCCCAGAGACTACCCCGTTTGTGGAACAGGCTCCATATCCAAGTGAAGCAGAGTTCCTCCTTAGCCCAATTCAAGTGCAACTTGAACAATTGGATGGGGAACAGGAAATTCATCCCTGGTTTGGCAGCTATGTCTCTAATGGACACAGGCAACCTCTAACTGGTTTATCTCCCAGGCTCCTGCTTGTAAATGTTTCATCTCCCAAACCCCTGCTAATACTTATCAAGGGTATCAGAACTTGTCAGAGATTTGGGATGCAAGGCTAGGCTTAAAATGGCCCTTGTGGTCGTTAGCCTGGTTAACACCTATGAACCTATAAAAATATTGTTTCATTTTAATACACAGTAGAAGTAGTAGCAGAAATTCATACCTAATATAAAACAGTCCTATGTTCATGAAGCCCAGAGCAACAGGTGAGCGTTCAGGTCAAGGGTGCCACCAAAATGATCCAAACTGGGCACTTCAATTGCTAAGTCTGGCCCTAAAATAACATATGGGTCTGGTAACTGTTGGATCTTGTCTCCCTATGTCAGTATATAGACAGTGTAAGGTTTGCAAAGATTCGCATAGTGAAGGTCCCGTACCACTGCTTTATAATTTCTGGCTGGGAAAAGACATCAGAAAATGTGTAAACACAAATGTTATTTCCTTTACAGTAACCCTTTCCAAAGATGCTGCTGCAGGATGAACCCAAGTGTAAGTGACATCAACATCACATGAAAAAAATGAAAAGAAATCTTATTATGTGTAAGAGTATTCTATAAATGTGCCTCATAAGTCTTTCTTTATGATGTGAACTAAGAATGATGAATGATTTTTTTTTAAATAACTTAAATGCCCTGACAGCAAATTATTATACTAAATGCTAACATTAAGCTTTTGAAATAGATTTTTTCACATACTTTGCAACCTGAGCAATCTGGCAAATGAAACCTGTAGCAATTACAAAATAATATTTTTTTTCCCCAAAACATTTTTATTAATTTTATAACACAATAACTTAACAGTATAGTAGCAAGAAAAACAAATAAACTATATACAATGTCCATAACAACTAAAAAAGCAATATACATAGGACAACACTTAATATTTCTCTAACAGATTAGACAATTTTGTCCAAGCAATTAAATGATGAGTTGTGTTGTTAGTCCTTGCTTTTACAGTAGCAATCTCATTCTTACAAATGTATTTCACAAAATAAATAAACTCAACTTTAAAGACAAGAGTAGATTGGGATTTCCAATTTTTAGTAACAATGTTCCTTGCTATAGAGAGGATAGACCATAGTAAAAATGTTTGTTTTTAGGAATGATTTCAGGAACAGGAACATTGAAAAGGATAAGGGAGTCAGAAATTATACAGTTGTCATTCCATACAGCTTTACAAAGATATTTAAAGTCAAACCAAAATGGGGAAATTATTTTTCAATTAACAACCATATGTATCCAGTCAGCATCAGGGCACCCATATCTCCAGCATTTCATTTTATCTTTCTTGTACATTATTGCTAGTCTATGTGGAGTGAAAAAACATCTATGTAAAAAGTTTCATGTGTATACATGCCAGAACAGGGAAGATGTGGATTCCTTCACCAACCATAAACAACATTTTTTTTATCTTTATCTGAGAATACTTGTCAATTAACTTCACTTGAATAATTCCAAAAAGAAACATATGTTTTGCTAAAATTATTTCTGAGAAATTTATAAATAACAGATATGTATGAAGTGTTCTTGGGTGAGCTATTAATAATCGTTGAGATAAAATCTAAGATTTTTAAGTTACTCTTACTGTATGCCTCTAATGGGGGTACAAGCTTAGTATGTATAAAATCCTTACAAGTTTGGATGTCAGGCCAACTGCAATTTTGCAAACTATATCTGCTGATCAAATAGTCTTCAGAACTTATTTTATTCGCTGAGAGAAACTGATTCCAATATATCAGGTCACCCTTCTTAAATTCTAACATTTCCTGAATATCAAAAGATATCAAACATTCATTTGTGTAAGCAATAGGAAACATAATTATTAATAAATTCTTAATTGATTAGAAAACATAAGCTTTTTAAACAACAGCAATATTTGGTTTATAAGAGGTGTGAGAACAAGTTTTGACCTTTCACTTTGAATGTACATTTTTAAAATCCACATAAAGATGTTTGTATGTATTTGAGTATATGGTTTAAACAATGTCCTGTTACTGTTAAGAAGTAAGGTTTCATGCATTGATTTCCAGTATGATGTATAAGAAGTATTATTCCAAAGCAACACTAGGTTAATAAATGCGGAGTTTAAATTAAAAAATCAATATTTGGAAACCCTATACCACCTTCATCCCAGCTTGTGGTGTCAGAGAAGAGAAATTCTTGCTTTTCGGATACCAAAGGAAGTTAAGTAATAAGTTATTAATTTTCTGTTTAATTTTGACAGGTGGGGGAATTATTAGAGCTTGGTGTTTTATATATATATATATATATATATATATATATATATATATATATATATATACACACACACACACACACACACACACACACACACACACACACACACATACATATCAAATACAGATCTAAAGCAGATTTAGAACACCCATTAAGGCAAACAAACAGTTTTATAATTAACAAATATGAGAAAAATACCAGTTGTGGTGAGTGAGTGCTGTGGCTTAAAATAACAGATTTCAAGTCTACAGACAGTCCAAACGTGGAATATACTTTTATTTTTCCTACAAAGAATGGAAAATCAGTGTCTCTGAAAATAAGAAATACTTTCAGAATAAAACTGCTTCATATCTCTGTCTGAGTTAGCAATTAATATACTGGTCTGTGATGTTTTCCAAATATTACAAAAAAATGAATACATAAATCCATCTGCCTGCATGTTAAACTAAATTATAGTTACCTGAAATGTCCACCAGATGTCACCTTTTGCCTTTCTAACATACCTAACCACTCAATCCATGCAGCTATTTGAACTGCACATTAAACATCTGCTGTATTACAAAAAAAGGTTTCAATTCATGATTTCATTTATGTCCAGCAATTAAAAACTTTTAAAAGGTAAAGATTAAGGAAAATAAAATTTTCTGTGCTTTAGTCCATTATCTATGTCACTTCCCCAGTGAGTGGCTTTAAAGGTAAAATTATATCCTGTATCTCCCTGCTATAAATATTTAAAAAAGGAGCTTAATTTTATTTCTAATAGTCAGTAAACATCTGTGATTTAAATATTTAAAGTTCAGCTATTTTTTTTCTTTATACAGTATGCCTCCTTTCGCTTATCTCAAGCATTTAAAAGAGACGATGAAGTGGTGCATGAGTTCAGGATATTTATTGTACATAAATATTGTCAGGAACTTTAATTAGAACTTGTACATTCAAGTTAACTGATTCACACATTACTTCAGCACACTCACATGTGCGTCTCCATTCATGCCTGCACTCACTCTGGCTGACTGTACAAAATGGCACTTTTCTTGCATATGCTCAGTACTTATATGCACATGCCATCTAGTTACAGTGGCTCAACTTTGATTTGTTTGACAAGAAATAGGACAACAAGACAATGTATAAGCTAGATAGCATTTCAATATTAATAGCAATCCATCTCAAGTCCAAGTTGTTGTGTATTTTGGATTGGGTCTGAAAACTCCACCCGATCTGGTTACATAAAAACGTTGACTGGGTTTAGCAACAGAGACAGTCTCTGGGGAATTCTTCTCAATAAGAACTTCAGGGATAACATCAGGATTATTTGAGGAAAATACAGTCCTGTGAAATGGGAACAAGTGTAAGGTCGCTCAGAGAAATAGTCTTTGGCACAGGCAATCTGCTGTGTCACTGGTTCAGAAACTGGAAGTATATGTCTTTGGTTTCTTCTAAATTCCATTCCTTCTGATTGAACAATATAGGATCTCGGTTCCTCACAAATATTTTAGATAATACCCACTCAGTTGTATCCTCTGGTTGATTGCATCCTTATGATTTCTCCTTGTCTTAGTGGTCTAAGAGGTTTGCTAGATTTATCGTAGTACGACTTTTGTAACTGATGTTTCTTCAATGGTTGGGTTTTGATCACTTTGTTGTTCTTTGCATTAGAAATCAATAGTTGTTTACTGATTGGAAAGATTGTTCTTGTCTGTCTAGACATTAATCTCTGAGCAGGTGAACCAAGTAAGTTATCTCACGGAATGTTTCTGAGATTGAGTAGATTAAGAAAAATATTGGTACCATCTCTCTTGAATTTCTCTAACAAACATTTTGCATTTTGGACTGCACACTCAGCTAATCCATTGGACTGTGGAAACCCAAGACTAATGGCAACATAGACAAAGTCCCAAAACTAAGAAAATTTCATGAACTGCTGACTTGTAAACTGTGCACCATTGTCAGATACAATTTTGTGTGGACTACCATGGATAGAAAAATGTCCCTTCAATTTTGTAATGACAGTGCTAGATGTTAGATTAGGAAGAAGGTCAATTTCAAACCAATTTGAGTAAGAGTCTACTAACACTAAGTAATGGTGACCATTCCATTTGAAAATATCATTTGCAACCGTCAACCATGGTTTTTCAGGAATTTGGTTTAGTTGAAGTGGTTCTTTTTGTTGGTGTGGTTTAGTACTATTGCAAATAGAACATGCTAGAGTTTCCTTCTCTATATCTTTTTGACATAGAAGGCCAAAATACAACGCCTCTTGCCCCTCTTTTGTTAGAATCATTACCCAGATGTCCACAATGTAAGATCTTGATATATTCTTGTTGTAATGCTGCAGTAATAACTACATTAGGACCTTTCATGATAACTCCATCTTCCATCATGAACTCGTCTCAGTAAGGAAAATATTTCTGGACATCAAGTGGTAGAGTGGTTTCTTGCACCGGCCATCCTTGACTGATAACATGTGTCAGCTTCTGAAGAACTGGGTGTAAAGCTGTGTGATTTCTGGGTTCATCAAGATTTTATGAGGACAAATTTTGACTTCCATGACTTCCAAGTCTAGTTTCTTATTGTCATGTTGTTCTGTTGTTTGTCTGGGTACTCTTGACAAAGCATCTGCAAGGTTTAAGTATTTGCCTTTCGTATAAACAATAATGAAATTGTACTTTTGCAATTTTAACATCATGCATTGCTGGGTCTGAATGTATTGGCTTTTTTAGAATTGTCACTAGAGGTTGGTGATCAGTCTCTATTTTAACAGGTTTGCCATAAATATGATCATGGGACTTCGAACATGCGAACACTTCTGCCAAAAGTGCTTTTTCAGTTTGTGTGCACTGCATATCAGTTTAGGTTAAAGTTCTGGATGCATATGCTACTGGTATGCCTTCTTGTAGACATGCTGTACCAAGATCTTACTTAGAAGCATCACATGAAAGAGTTACTGGCTTGTGAACACCATAATATCTCAATGTAAGTGGACAAGCAATTTTCTGTTTCAGAATGTCTAATGCTATATGGTGTTGTTCTAACCAGGACTAGTTTACATTTTTGCATGTCAACTCACAGAATGGTGCTGAAAGCTCACTCAGGTCAGGGATGAACTTTCCTAAATAGTTGACCATACCTGGAAAACGTTGCCAAGATGTGACACTGTCTAGAACTGGCATCTCAAATATTGCTGCTTGCTTAAATAGATCTGGCTGTAAGCCAAAACTAGTAAACAAACGAACGGCATAAGTAACTTCTCTCAGCTTGAATTTACATTTCTGATGATTCAGTTTAAGATTTACTTCACATTCATGGTCTAGAGCTTTCTTAAGGTTTCTATCATGTTTGTATTCACCTTTGCTCCCTACAATAATGTCATCTACTATGAGAGCACATGGATAACCTGAAATTATTTTTTCCATCACACGCTGAAATACTTCACTGACAGAATTTATTCCAAATGGCATTCTCAAGAATCTGTATCTTCCAAATGGCGTACTGAAAGTAGTGAACAATGAAGATTTGTAATCCAAAGAAATCTGCCACAATGAACGTTTTGCATCTAAGACTGAAAAAATAGTGGTGTTTGGCATAAGAGCTGCTACTTCTTCTACTGTGCGCATATGATGATGAGGATGTTTAAGCGCTTTGTTTAAATCTCTCAGATCAATACACATTCAAATATCATCTGAGCTTTTCTTACAACCATGGAGGATACCCATTCAGTTGGTTCTTTTACTGGAGTAATTACACATAAATTCAACATTTTGTTTAATGCTGTTTTCATTTTACTCTGCATTGCAAATGGAACCTTCCTGGCTGGTTGGATAACTGGGTTTACTTCATGATTTAACTTCATGGAATATGTGATTAGTAGTTTACCTAGCTCGTCTTTGAAAATATCAGTATAGTTGCGAAAAATATTGTGTGTAAAACTATTGTGGTTGTTCAGACCTATATGGTGAATCTCTTTGTTAAGTGAAATCAGTCCCATTCTCAAACTGCCTTTGAGGCCTAACAATGATTGCACATGTCTTTTGACTACGTAAAACTGCAAGTCATAGCTGTTCCCAGCAGAATGGCATATAAGAACTACTGCGCTATCAGTTTGAATCTTTTCACCACTATAAGCAACAAGTTTCGCACTTTGCTGAATCAAGTTTCACTAGCTTTTACTTTGGCAAACATTTGTGCTAATACAACATTGCATTTGGATCCAGTATCTACTTTAAGTTGTATAGATTGTCCATTAATCTGTACAGTACAAAATATTTCACCCTTTGCTGCCAGATTAGTTAGTTGATAGTTCACTGCATCAATTGTCTCATCAATCACAGATGCACCATAAACATAGAAAGTTTGCTCATGGCTTTCTAACTGATCTATTTGTTTCTTTGCGTGCTCTCTTTTATTAAAAGATTGTGGTATTTTAGACTTACAAATCATTTTGAAATGATTCCATTTTGTACATTTGTGACACTGACCAAAAGATAAGCACTTTTCTCATTTAGGCTTATGGTTGCCTCCACAACTATGGCAGTTAACAATAAAATTAGGGGCTGGGGCTCCATTCAGTTTATGGCTAGAGTTGAGTTCTGCCACATTCTTTGGCTTATATATCTCGTATTCATCATAATTTTGTGTCTCACACTATCAACATTCACACTACCAGACTGTATGAGAAACTGCATGCATACTTTTCTCATTTGTAAGCATATTTGTATGTTTTTCTGTAAGCTTGTATATCTGACAAATCTCTATGGCTTTGCTCAACATTAAATCACTGTCTCAAAGCAAAATCTTTTACACTACATCATTATTAACACCACAAACAAGTCTGTCCTTTATTAACTTGTCTCACAAATCAACAAATCTGCATTTATTTCTCAAGTCAGTAATGTATGCTGCTATAGTTTCACCAGGCTTTTGATTTCTTGTGTAAAATATGTGCCTTTCCATCGTAATATTCATTTGAGGGTTACACATTTCTCTAAATTTACATTTTAAGCACTCAGTTCCCGTGTTTCAGCCTGTATCACAATATGGCAGTTCTCCTCCCCTCTTGCATATAAGGCAGGTGCATACATAAATGAATGTTCCCTCTCAATGGCCTCTGAGCCTGCTAAATTAGGACGCATGAATGCTTTTGTACAGTACGTGTGTCTTTATCAAAAAAAGCAGCTTGTATGAAAATATCATATTCTTGTTCAAACACTCGCCAATTCTTATCAATATCGTTATCAAACACTAACGGTTCAAGTCTGCGAAATCCCTCTGCCATAACAACAAAATCTATTTAACCATAAGCATAGACCAGGTACTTGTAATTATGCTCAAATGCAGAACAATTGATTTGAAAAGGCTTCACTTTGACACTGTAAACATTCCAGAAACTTCGGACACTTTGGATAGCTTTAATTAATGCGACAAAATAGCACATTGCGAAGAAATGTGGTAGTTTTAGCACTTTTCTATATCTTGAACATTAACTTGGAAGTTATTTTAAACACTCATATATATTTTGAATACTTTTATCAGTATATCATGATTTTGGACATTTTGTTTATCTTGGTAATTATTTTGAACATTTTGAATACTTTGCGAAGCATTTGGTGACTGAAAAATCATTTCAACGAATTTAAGTACCTTTGAATAACCACTGAATTGTTTGCAAGTTCACTCTGGCATATTTCTCCACTTCAAACTGTGTGCCTCATTGCTTGTGTGTTGCTTCAACTTTGGATTTCACCTAGAACCCTGTCATTTTAGACACGCTGCTTCTGACATCACGTTGCTAGTCTCAGGCATTCATAGGAGACAATAAAGTGGTGTATGGGTTCAAGATATTTGTTGTACATAAACATTATCAGGAACTGTAATTTGAACTTGTATATTCAAGTTAACTGATTCACACATTAGTTAAACACACTCGCATGTGCATCTTCATTAACGGCTGCACTCACTCTGGCTGACTGTACAAAATGACAGCATTCTTGCACGTGTTCAGTACTTATATGGAATATGCACATACTATCTAGCTACAGTGGCTTAAAAGCAACAGTACATGTAATGATCTATATCTCCCAAGAACATTCTGCCAAATATATTTATCACACATCTTGACTGACAGCTGATAAAATGTCTGCTATTAAACATTTTAGATATAGCCCTTACTGTAAAGCTTTTCTCCTGTGATATATGTGCTGACCACACCAACAGCTACCAACTTTATTGTTCATAAAACTCAAATCACAGAACATTTAATAGATATTAAACATAAGAAAACAGCAATTCCTTCCACAATTATTTATATTACAAAGGAGGATGTTGTAGGTTTATTTTTAAGGCTACAGAAAGACTGAAAATTATTTGAGAGGTGACATGAATAGCAGACTAAAGGAGAATGTTTGTGGATTGTTATCCTGAAAAAACTGAAACAGCCAGACTAAACTGAAGTCCCTTTTTGAATACAGCATGTAAATAAATATATGCAGATAAAATATGGGTATGAAGTTAGTATTAAGTGTAGCAGAAAGATTCAACATGACATCTAGTGGATATTTTAAGTAATACATCTGCTGTATTTTTCTCATTATCACAGACACACACGTTCACACACACACATTATGAGGTTGGAAGTGGAGGTTTCAGAAAACAAACAGGTGACCAGTGGTGTCCCACAGGGCTCAATGATGGTATTGTGTTTGTTCAATATTGACTTAGTTGACCTACAGCCTAAAAAACAAAAACTGTGACTAACTAAGTTTGCAGATGACTGCAAACCAGGAGTCATTGTCAAATCCCCCTTTGACACAGAAACCCTCCAGCAGGAACTTATAAATGCCTGTTACATTGAAAATGGGCTTTCACTGAATGCCAAAAAGTGGCACATTGTCACATTTGGTAGACAAACCGTTCCCTGGCATCTGGCATTCACAATACTCCACTTCAAAATGAAAATGTAGTTAGAGACCTGGGAACCTGAGTTGATAATCTCCTCTCCCTTGATCATCATGTAACAATTCCTCTACCTGACTCATATGGCAATTAGTGCAGAAGATGACACCTATTTTATTTATTTATTTATTTTGACATTTGTTAACTGGGTTAGTCAAACTGGGCAGAAGCCCTTTTTCAGTGGAGACCTGTGGAGAAAAGCTCCAGTAAATGAAAATTAAAAAGTTACAATATTAAAAATTACTAATTAAAAACAAGTTACAAATTTTACTGTGTTCCTGTTCCAGTGGTACAGGATTTGAATCTTTCTACCTTTGTTTACTGTGTGACCTTAACCAAGTCACTTAACCAGATATTGCTTTGAGGCAGGTAGGAATTTGGGCTAGGCTCCTTAAAGGTCTTTTGAACTGAGTGCCTAATAACTATGAAACTTAGTTGCTTGCCAAAGAAATATCATGCAGCTCTAACAGGTTACTTTCCTCTTGTATTTATTCAGCAATGATTAGACCAATCATATAATGCAACACCTTCTTTGGGATGTACTTCACTAGACATACCAAACAGTTGGAAAGACTCCAATGGTTCCTAACAGAGAATCACAGGCCTAAGATCCCTACACTACGAGAAAAAGCCAGAAGCACTGATTGTCCTCCAGTAGTCCAAGATCACTTGTACAAATCAAACAGTCTCACAAATGCCAGTACAAAGGATGTAAAACTACTTTGGCAGATCAATAAAACAAGGTGGAGAGATAGATTTGTTATTCAGTATATCCCTCAGCACTAAAAGATAAACCAGTGTGATGCATATCTGCTGTCAAACAGGACCTGGATAATTGGAATGGGTATTTATATATTCACGTCTGGCTTGACTATGCAAGCCCTATTGAAGATGGGAGGTATATTCTATGGTGAGAATTGGAAAGGTATCATGGTCACAAAACTAGGTAGCCTAACTTCCTATGATAAAGCTCTGATAAGTCTGTTATTACTAATAGCTAAAAAAACTCAGAAGAAGATGGAAAATAAGGGAGTCACCAATGGAACAGGATGTGATTCAAATGTTAGATGACCTAACAGAGCAAGACAGTAGATTAGAAAAGGAATTTTTTTTATGGATACAACAGTGAATGGGTATCCTGGCAACAATACAGAGAGATTCAGGTGAAGGGGATACCAAAAATTAAATCTGAACATGTAATCTTAAAATTTATTGAAATACATTTATATCCTTTCTGCAATGCGGGGATGAACAGTTTATTGTAAACAATAGACAAGAATACAGTATTTATAAATATCTGTAATTAGCAATAAGAACCTTGATTTTTCCTACTATGGAATTATATTAATAACAGTCTGCAATTATGAAATGTCACATCATTGTTGAAAAGTGATTGCATTGCACTTGTTTTTTTAATAAAAGTTATTTTGTCTTTAAAAAGGGTAGATGGGGAAGGACATATGGGAAGTCAGGGGACTGAGAGAGGATACACTTACTTTTATTTATTTATTTTTATTTATGTGACATTTGGTAACCAGGAAAGTCTGACTTGGTAGAGATCACCCTTTTTTCAGTGGAGGCCTGGGGAGAAAAGCTCTTCTTCCAGCATTTCAGGGTTAGGGGTCGCCACAGCAGATCACCTGTCCGCTCATGAGTTGAGTTGCCAGCCTAGCGCCCAACCTTCCACAGAAGGCACACACACACACACACACACACACACACACACACACACACACACACACACACACACACACACACGCACTCACACCTACGGCCAATTTAGAGTGTCCAATCCAACTACAGCATATCTTTGGGATGTGGGAGGAAACCAGAGCACCTGGAGGAAACCCACATGACCACAGGGAGGACATGCAGACTCCGCACAGAAGGCACCCCAGCCGAAGATCAAACCGGAGAACCTCTTGCTGTGAGGTGGCAATGCTAACCGCTGCACCACTGCGGCTGCCTAATACAACAGCTTTTCTTCAAACACCTGAAATAGTACAGGACTTTTCTACAAGACAGTAGAGGCAAAAATCAAAGGGTGTAGTAGCAACGTGCATATCCTTTTCACAGTTAGACAAAGAACACAGTTTGTGAAACTGAAGGAAAAACATATTAACAGAAATAAAGATGAATAAAATACTAGATTTGAAAAAGTAGAGTGAAAAGTCAAGAATGCATTGTTGAAAGGATTAGAGAAAGAATATGAGTACAATAAGAGGGAATAGGTTGATGGGTAGATAGTTTGCTGGACTAGAAGTGCAGAGAAAATTATTAGGACTGAGAAGAGCATGAGCATATCCAAGATTTCGAATTATATTCTTTGAGGAGGGTCTTGAAGGTATGGTTGTGAGGTTCCTGTCTGACTGATACTAGCAAATTGTCCCAGGTCTTGGCTACACAGTGAGAGTAGAGGGTAAGATCACTTGACCTCTGTGGTTTATAGATATATAAGTGCTGTTTAACAGAAGAGTGCAATTCATGATGTGGAAAATGCTGCTGTAAAAGGGGAAGAGGTGGCTGGAAAAACTGAGGGATTATGGAGTATTTTATTAGTTAGTAGAAGCGGATTTAAAGTTAGCTGGTGTGGAAGTTGAAGCTAGTTTAGATTTTTAATTGTTTGGTAGAGATGGGATTTGCGGGGTTGGCCAGTCACAAACTGGGCTATTTTACTGTAACATTGGCCCAGTTTAGTTTTAAAGGAGGAGTGCAGATTTGTTAGAATAGGAGAGGCATAGAGAAGGTGAGTTAAGAGCTAAATGGAAGCAACTTTTGGCTTTTGTGGAGTCGGTTAGGAATGTTTTAGCCCTATACAACATGCCAAGTTTTTGATGGGTTGATTTGATGGTGTTAATATAGAAGTCATACTTGAGATTTCCGTCAGTTGTTACACCTAATAGTTTGGAATGAGAGATAATGTCAATTACAGTGTTAAGTGATGAGATTATAAAACTGAGTTTATCAAGAGACTGTTGTTTGGGAAAGAATAATATAAGTTTTGTTTTCTTAGGATTAAATAGGCACTGATTATCAGTTAACCATGCCTCAGTGGAGTTAAAAGCATCTTGTGTTATAATTTGTAATTAGGTAAGGTTGTTAGAGGAGCAAATTTGAGTAGAGTCATCTGCATATTGTATAAGAGCTGCATATTTAGGGGCAGTGCAAAGATTGTTAATGAATATATTAAAGAGGAGTGGGCCCAGAATAAAGCCCTGTGGTACTCTAATGCTAATCAGTGGAAAAGGGGATAGACTAGAGTTCCATTTAACTGACTGATGTCTGTTGCACAGATAATTGGAGAACCATTGTACAGTAATATCTGCAGAGCCAAGAAAGGATAGTTGTGATAAGAGTTTAGGATGTGTTACAGTACTGAAAAATTTTGAAAGACTGAGGAATAGAGATGAGACAAACTTACCCATGTCTCTGGCTTTATTGGCAGTGTCAGTGAAAGATAAAAGAGCAGTGGTGGCACTGTGTGCAGGCCTGTATCCATGCTGAGTAGAAAAAAGAAGTCTACTGTCAAGTAACTAGTGAAGGAGTTATTTGTGGTTGCATTTTTCAAGAATTTTGGATATTGGAGATAGTATTGCAATAGGCCTATGGTTATTTATTTTTTATTTATTTAACATTTGTTTGCCAGGATAGTCCAACTGGACAACAAGTGTCCATTTTCATTGGAGACATGGGGAGAAAAACTCCATAAGTTTACAGAGAGTAGAAAACTTTACAAAAGAGATATTATAGAATAGTAGCATACAGATTGTAGACTTTACAGCAGTTAGTATACAATAAGAGGATATTATTATAGTTAGCTATTAATGTGGAATTCCCACCTTAATGGAATGGGAATATGAAGAACTTTTTCTGTAGGGAAGGAACATAGGTCTCATTGATAGATCTGTTAAGGAATACAGAGACAGGGTAGGCTATGGAATCAGCAGAGATTCTTAGAAATTCATTGGGAAGATTGTCTGCAGAAGGAGAACAAGGTCGGAGTTTGCTAAGTAGATTTTTTAATAAGTGATACAGGGTCATGTTTTGGGGAAAATGAGAGAGGGAGGAAGTAGAAGGAGGTAAGAAAGTAATAGTAGTGGTAAAGAAATTGTTGGTAATGGATGCAATACTGTCAATGAAATGAGAGCTGAATTGGGAAGCTGTGTCAGAATGAGTGTTGTTAGTAGAGGGTTGTGGCACTGAATTGGTTCTGGGATATAAAATGTATTTGATAGATTGCTAAAATTTCTTTGGATTAGAATTATTGTTATATTGAGGGTCTGAGTAGTATTGTTTTTTGTCTTTGTTTATCTGTTTTTTTGACAAGATTGCGCAGTTTTCTTTAATGTAGTAGGTTAACACATGATTTTGTTGCAAATACTTTTTTTCAGGCCTCATCTCAGTTTAGTATAAGGGTTTAGTCTGATAAGAGAGCCAAGGTGAGAAATTAGGGTTGACTCTTTTACTTCGGGGAGGAGTTAAGCTATTTAACATGTTTAGACATATAGAGTTGACCTCATCAGCTGCTTCATCTAATGGAAGTTTTGAAAAACCATTTTGTACTGCTTTAGTAAAAATAAGTGGGTTGAAGTAGGCAAGGTCACGGATGGTGTTGTATGTTGTTTGATAGGTACAGAGACAAATCTAGTGGTACTGATAGAATGATGGTCACTAATAGCGTCAGGAAGTATGACAGACTGAATAAAGTTACTTGGGTGAGAGATTAAAATCTAGTCTATAATGGAAACTGATCTCTTTGATTTGTTGATATAGGTAGGTGATCTATAAGTTGAAAAATAAACAAAGATGTTGATACTATTTATAGGAAAGTGTGAGGCTAGTTTCAGGCAGTCAATGTTAACATCCCCTAGGATTACAGCTTCATGAGCAATGTTGGATAAGACCCAAGATAAGATGTATTCTAGAGTAGATAAACTGTTTCCAGGGGGTATGTAAAGATAAAAAATGCAGGTGTCTTTATGTTTATTTAAGCTGAAGTTAGAGATAATTAGTTTGACTTTACCAAAAGTAGGATGGGATGGTTATAGGAGGCGAGTAGCAACTAGGATAAACTATGGCAACACCTCCGGCTTTTTTTAAAGTTGTTTGGCTCTAAGCATATTGAAACCTGGGGAAAATATTTCTGAGTCTTTAATGTGAGGCTTGAGCTAGGTTTCTGAAATTGCAATCCAGGCATGTAACTCTTTGACTTTTTTTACATATACTACACATATTTCTGGAAAAAATTGAGTTTATTATGTATTATAGGAGTATGAAGGATGGAGACAGAGTGTTATTGGCACCTGGATTAGGGTGTATATCTCCACTGAGAAATAAGTGATTATTGGTCAAATAGGATAGAATACTTTTTGTTGTAGACGTATTTACTGTATGTTTCATGTTTGGTAAGTATACGGGGTAGTGAATATTTTGAATCTGACAAAACTAGGAGAGATTTGAAGTAGATTGGGAGTGATGGGTAGAAATTAATGTTGAGCATAGTGGTATAAAGAGGCAGTGCTAGTGGGAGAGATAAGTCTATGTGAAACTGGAATGAGATAGGATGAGAAAGAAGAAAGAGAGAAAAGGAGTATAGTAAAGTGACTTAGGAGGAACATGGAGCAGTAGGAAGGCTAGGAAATTTAATAACAAGGAAAAAGAGTAAAAACTGGTATAGAAACTGAGATGATTAATGTTGGTCAAATAGACAGACAATGCTTGAGAAGTATAGGAAGCAATAGGAGTGCAGAAATAAAATAAACCAGTTAGGAGCTAGAATGTTGGGTTATGTAAGGTAACTAGATGGATAGTTGAGGAAAACTAGAAGAAAAGCAGTGCAGATATTAGGTGGTGGCTATTTAGGAGAATGTGGCAATTTATAATAGGTCTGTGTAGATAGGGACAAAGGATAATTAAGAGATATAGTGCTTTATTATAAATAGGAGAAAGAGGTGGGTAATTGGGTAATTAGATAAAGGTGGGATTTAGGGGGAGGTGTAGTAAGGGTAGTGGTTCAATGAATAATAAATTTAGAGCTAGAGGGAGATGGGTGGGAATTTGAGATAGGGGAGCAGAGTGGAGAGAGACTCTGTATGTTGGCATACTGCTAAGTAAGTCCTAAAGCAACTATGTATAAGAAAGTAATAACATTGTGTTAATAAGAATAACATACAGAGTCAAGACCAGTGAAAGCAAAAGGAATCTGTCATGGGGTTAGACACTCTTAAAATGTTATGGTGGTTAGATGTTCTTATAGTGAGGGTGAGACCAAAGAAAAAACATAAAATATAATAATCTGGCCAAAAAACTAAGTGCCTGCTGGCAAAAAGAAAGCAATCACTATCAGATATGGTGAAAGTGGAATATTTTAGTTTTTTTTTTTATTATTAATATGAGCTGTTAGATATACAAGTAAAACTTCCTTGAGAGGACTGGGGTGATAGAAGACAGCTCATTAAAGGTATTCTGTCCTTAGGTTTGGGAGGGCAAATTAAAAATATGACTAAGTGAAATTGCCATTCTTAGGGGAGTGTGCACACAATAACTACATTTTGGCTTACACAGGCAAGCCTAAATAAATGCAAACATTTCATTTGTGAAAAAAACTTATAGTATGCAGACAGTGCCAGTAGGAATTACCATTTCAAGCCAGTCAACTACACAGGTTTGAATTACGGTGTCTGCCATTATAAATAATTATACAAAGGGGGTTCTGTCCAGCAGGGTTTTTCTAGCTGCCAGTGATTTTTAAAGGCATGTTGCAAGAGTGGGACAATATGTTAGGTCTTCTTACCAGAGGTATGTCAGGTACTAAAACAGGACAGAGAGAACAGAAGAAAAATATGACCGTAGCCAATTAAACTATATGTAAAGTAGATAAATGCAAATTGTGTATGATACTACAGACAACTTGTAGCATTTACAATTGCAGAGTGAAAGAACCTACAGTGCTAAACAAGCAGTGGCTTGATAATGCATATATATTTCATAGTATTTGTGCTTCTGTAAGGTTGGCAGCCTTAAATCTAAGGAGATAATTTACTAAGTGAACACAAAAGAAGGACAGGTAAACGTGCAGAGTAATGCATCTGTAGCACAATATTCTTATTTAAGGTTGTTCAGCCTGTCATAATTAAGACATGATCAAAACTTGACAAGTTGAGAAAAAACAACATTGAATATTGAAAAGGTAAACAATGCAGTTACTACACTCTAGGCAACATAGTGAAAAGCCTATATTTTAAACAAAATAGTAATTATGCATTATTACGCTCAAGGCAACAAGTAAATGGCCTATATCTTAAGCATATGAAGATACGGGTGTACATTTATTAGCATTCAACCATTTCCTTGATGCAGAAGAGTATAGCAGAAGTATAAAAGTACAAAAACAGAAGGGGCACACAAAGTAACATAAACCAACAAAAAATAAAGACAAAGACCAGCTCGGGAGGTACCGACACAAAGGGCGGTTAGTAATTGATATATAGGCATACTGACAAGTGATGACAGGCAGGCTTGGACAACAAACAGGGAAGGGAGGTGACATACAAAGAAGGAGTACATCATAATGGAGAGATAGAGTGAGGAATGAGATCCTGATTGAGCTGTCTGTTACAGGACATAGGAAGGGGTTAGTCACCGCTATGACTGCCATCCCCACTGGATCCTGCCTCAGATGGAACACAAGGCAATGTCATGCAGTGATGTAGTTCCCAGTGCATAAAATAGTTGATTAAGTCTTACTTACCTGTAGCAGTAGATGTTTGAATTTCACACTGCTTCTGTGGCTGCACAAACCCACACTGACAGCTTTCCAGAGCTCAGATTTCCCTCCTCAGAATCCCTGTGATTGGGGCTTGCCTAAGCCCCTTCCTTCAGGTGAAGTGTAACCCCTGTCACAGGAAATCAGTTGTTCAGGCTTTTAGTGCTAAGTTTGAAGAACCAAGCAGTACCAGAGACAAGAACTGCCTGAAACCAACCAATTCACAGTCACAAAACACAAATACAAATAAAAGCCAAACAACACCACAACAAGGATGGATACAATAAAATTATATATAAAACAAGAGGGGTGGTGAGTGGATGCTACCATTCAGGCAGTGTAAAATTTGAACATCTACTGTTACAGGTAAGTAGAAGTTAAGCAGCTGTACTATATCATAATTCACACTGCCTTAGTGGTATAAGGATAGATTCCCAAAGCTTATCCTACCTGGGAGGAGGAAGAATTCAGTTTGTAGTGCTTTGTAAAGGTATGAACACAGGACTAGGGTGCTGCCTCTAGAATGCTTCTAGAGTCCACTCCTTTCCAATATGTCATCAAATAAGATAAGGCTTTGGTGGAATGTATGTTAACATTGCCTGTAATATTTCTTATGGCGGGAGTAACAAAAAACAATAGCAGATGACAACCAATGAGCAATGGTTTATTTACAGACAGGTCGATCTTTCTTAGCCCCAGAATAGGAAATAAACAGCTGTTCAGTTTTTCTGAAGGGCTTAGTTCTGTCAAGGTAGTACCTGGGCTGCCTGTGCACATCCCAGGTATGCAGAATCTTCTCTCCCTTGTTTACAGTTTACAGAAAGAAAACTGTGAGGTTGACAGCTTGATTCAGGGTAAATTCATAAATAACTTTTGCATGAAAGATGGATTAGTGCATAAAACAACCCTGTCCTTATAGACACTCAGATAAGGTTGGCCCATCTTGAGAACTTAGAGCTCAGAGACTTGCCTAACAGACATCAGAGCAATAAGCAGAACAGTTTTCCAAGTGATGAACTTCACATCAGCCTGAAAGGAGATACGTTCAATTTTTCAAGAACAAAGTTGAGATCTCAAGGGGGAGGAATTTACTTTCGAGAAGGTCTCAAGTGTAATACTTATTTCATAAACTGGTCACAAAATGAGATGAACAAAACTCCACAACAAGTACAAATATGACTCTGTCATTGTCCATGCTGGAGTGAATGACTTGAGACGCACCTCCCTGGACTACATGAAAAGAGACATGGAAGAGCTCTCAGATCATGTGGCCCAGGCAGATATGACCCTAGCCCTGAGTAGCATTTAATTTAATTTTATTTTATTTCCTTGATTTGGGTTCTATTACAATTTTTGTTTCCTTAATTCTCGGCCATTCAAGTCAATTTTTGTTTCTATATAGTTCGTTGTTTATTTTATTTTTTGTTTTGCGAAGTTATATCCTGTATACATGATTACTACTTTGGAGATATGGAGCAGTTACTTGTATAGCATCTCGAACTGACACAGCGCCTTTTGAAAACATTGCAAGAAAGGGGAGAGAAAAACTTTGGTGATGCAGACGCTCTGGTTACAGATTCACAGGAGCGTTTACTTACGCTACATTCTACCCCTAATACCAGCCTACACAAGCCGCCAGCTAGTAATGGTTCGGGGAGCCTGAGAGGAGGTGACGCTAATACAGGAAGTGCAAGGGTTATCGTTGCATCTCCCAGAATGGCTCAGAACACTAGGGACGGTCGTGGTGAGAGAGGTGAGAATACTGTTGGTCCTGCAATTAATTTTGAACATAACTACACCGATTTAAAAGCTTTTCTGACTGCACCTACTTTTTCAAATGGACTACATACCAATGTTAGAGACATGGGCAGTTTAAATCAACAATTTAAGGATTTTGAAAAGATTATAAGAACCTTTAAATCACTACAGATGGACAACGTATTTCTGGAGTGGTCGCTGGAATTACAGCAAGTTCCCAAAGGACTTTGTATCTTTAAATTACCATTTGGCTTTACAGAAGGTACTGTGTTTTTTGATCAGTTATTAGAATCATTTGACAAAACAGGGTTGGACTTGATTAAGCTTATTATTCGTAACAACAATTCTAAGCTAACAGTTTTGTTAGAACAACTTGTGTTACTGGATAAAAATATTAAGCAGGATTTGCTTTTTGAGCACAACAAGTTCCGTTTGGAACAGATTTTAAGGATTTGGATAAGTTTACCAGTAGGGGCTTAGATATTAAAAATGACAAATTACAACGTGATTCTTTTGATTACAAGAATAAAAAAGTGTTCTCTCATTTTAAGCAGTATAAAAGTATGAAACACAATGGCAATATAGGAGATAGAGTTGTGTATGATAGAGGTCAGGTGGTCACGGGTAATAATGATGAACAATCAGATACTTATAGAAATGGAAACAATCCTGATTATTGTGATTCTAACTATGTTGAAGGGTAACTTGATTTTTTAGAAGAACCGACTTTGAGAAGGTCGGAGAGATTACGCAACAGGTATGGCCCAGTACAACAGAACAGTTATTACAGGAACACAACACACAAGAACAATGTATGGTACAAATAGGAGCATTAGATCTTAGAGAAGTTAACACTCCACATGACTCTTTTGGTTGTGGTTATGATTTTAATAGTGATGTTTCTGCTACCAAATTGTTCAATAATGTTATTAACGTTTCTAATTTTGATATACCTGATGACAGAGTACACAATTTGACCGCTGAGAACTGTTCTGACACCAATGAGGTTCTTATTATTACCGAAGGTGGTTTTAGTGTTTACAACTACACCGACATACAGTTTGGTAATGATTTTTTAGCTCTTTTTAAAAGAGTTTTTAGATTTGTTCCTTCTTTTAAACTAGACATAGGTAAAATTTTAATTAATTTAAAATTATACACTAGATTATTAAATCTAAAAGTATTTTTTTCAAATAATCACTTGGTTGGTCATAGTGATACAGCACATCTGACATTAAAACGTAGCAGCACATTTATTCCACCAAGTAATCCCATGATTCTTATTTTTGAAAAACTTTGTGAGATTCAATTTAGAAAGGCTTTAAAGAAAGAAAATGTTATGACTGAGAATCTTACGTCTGTTGAAAAATTTTGTCTTAAAGAAATTGCTACTTCTGACAATTTTAGAATTATGAAGCCAGACAAGGGAGGTGGAGTGGTTATTATGACTAACACAGATTACTATAATAAAATGACAATAATGCTGAATGACACTACTACGTATGAAAAAGTGACAAAATATGAGATGACAAGGGCCTATATGAAAGTGGATTGGTTACTATATGAATATTTGATGGAAGGTATTATAACAAAATATGAATATTGCTATCTAAATGTTGAATTCCCCATCACATCAACTATTTTTGGTATCCCCAAGATACACAAAAATATACAAAATCCACCTTTTAGGCCCATTGTGTCTGCAAAAGGGTCAAAGACCGAGCCCCTAGCATCCTTTACTGATGTCAATTGTAAAAACATTCTTGTTAAACTACCACACATTTTAAAAGATTCCTGGCATTGTCTGGATCTAATTAGACAAAACAATGTCACGGATACTTCTGATTTATTTATGGCTACAACTGACGTGGTTAATTTATTTTCAGTTATTCCTCACAAGCAGGGTCTTGAAATGTTTGAGGCAAGTTTATTAAGTTATAGTGACATGGATGCTAGTAAATGTCGACTTTTAACTGATTTAATGGAAATTGTGTTAGACAATAATTTTATTTATATTAATGGTGAATTTTACAGACAAAGTACTGGTGTTGCAATGGGTGCCAGATGTGCCCCTATATATGCAAATTTGGTGTTAGCCAAATGGGAAAATGATTTAGTGTTTACATCTACATACCGGTAGAATGTTTCTTTATATTTGCGTTACCTTGATGACATTATTGTATTTTGGAAAGGTGAAAAAGCTGTATTGATTGAGTTTATTGAATATCTGGGGACAACATCTGACTTTCTTAAATTCACTGGTAATATTCAAGAAAAGCAATGTGAATTTCTTGATCTTACTTTGTTCTTTGATGGTGATGGTTTTCATTCAAACATTTTTAGGAAGAAAACCTACTCTAATTCTTTTTTACATTTTGATAGTTGTCATCCTATGTATCAAAAAAGAAATCTGATAAAAGGGCAAATGGTTAGATTATCAAGAATTATTAGTGATGACAGTATGTTTAAACATGAAATTGAGATTTTGTCCAAAATGTTTATGGATCGAGGATACCCCAACAATTTTATTGATACTATTAAAAAGGATATATATATATATCAATAGGACTATACTTTACAAACCTATAATCAGATATGGATGCGACAACCTGTCCAATAAGAGTGCTAGTTTGGTTAGATATGATTCTTTTATTTTGCCATATAATGACACATCATATTATCTAGCTGATATTATAAAGGAAACATGGACAAGTGTTTCTATTAATAACACTGAGCTATCTAAGCTGTTGGGAAGTCAGCCAAAAATAACCTTTAGTAGAGGTAGAAATCTAAAGGACATTTATGAGTCTAACAGTAACAGGCATTTATATAAAACATCAAAAATGAGTAAATGTGGTACTTGTCACACCTGTAAATACATTAATGATGACCCCTATGTAACAATACAGGGTTTTAATAAGACTATTCATTGCCCTGATTACTGTAACTGCAATACGAAGGTGGTAACGTACCTGGCTACTTGCTCCACTTGCCTGGCATTTTAACTTCCTAATAGTTGAACATGCTAGGGATATTAAGAAACACAAGACCACTAGTTCACTATACATGCATAGTACTAGATGTCCAAGTTTTAAAAGATTTATATTTTTTGTTATAGATAGAATTCCACATAACATACACAAAGGTGGTGATGACAAGATTATGCTTGAGGCTATGGAATGTTTATGGCAATTAAGATTAAATGCTTGTATGTTACCTGGTATCAATGAAAACATATCTATTTCAAGTATTTTAAAATATAGGTCACATTTTATATGACCATATTTTAATTTTATAATGTATTTTATTTTGTATAGTTTACAATTTATTAAATACATACTTAGCATTTATATATTTATATATATTTATTTATTGCTATAGTAATTTTTAAATATTTAACAACAATATATTATACATTTTCTATATACATTTTATACAATAAGCATTTATTTTTTTATTGTTGCTATCTAACAATATATTTATTTATTTATTTATTATATGTGTATTTTAAATATGTATTTTAAATATGTTTGTTATTGGTGTCAAGTGATTTTATACACATCTCTACATTGACATTGTTTAATTAATTTACTATGTTAATTAGTTAATTAAGTAATTAGGAAATTATGTGTGTATATATATGAATGGCCCAGTTGTTAATTCTTTGTACTCTGATGATGCCCTGATGTTTGGGTAAAAGCGCTAAGTACTTTTTATTTATTTGTGTGGTTCAGTAATGAAGCAGGTTGATGCAGTTCACTGTGTGAGTTTTGTACTGGCTAAAGCTCTTGCCACTCCTATAGTGCCTTTTTAAGGCAAGGTTCAAAGGATAAAACCACCACCGTAACAGATACAAGCATGCAAAATCTGAAGGTAATGCTATTCCATGCTAGAAGTCTAAACCTCAAAATGCACTCTTTCGAGGCACTCCTAAAAATGGAGAACATCGATATCTGTGCAGTAACTGAGACCTGGTCCAAGGCTCCAGAGAGCACCCCTGCAATACCAGGCTACAAATTTTACCACACTTTTTGGCCACAAAACCAAGACCGAAACACTAAAGGTGGAGGAGTGTCCATATTCACCAAGGATATTCACACCTCCAGGCTAGTTGCCCAACACAATGCATCTGAAATTCTCCAGGTGCAACTAACACTAGGTAAGACTGCAATCCAAATTGTAGCTTGCTACAGATCCCCCACCATGCCCCAAGATTCTCACTACACCTTTCTAAACATACTGGAAAATATTAAGAAAAAAACCAAACACCCTAATACTGGGTGATTTCAACTACCCTGCCATTAACTGGGAAAACTACTCGGGTACCAACTCCTTTTCCCAACGGTTCTTGGAATTCATAAATTCCAATGCCCTGGATCAACTAATTCATTGTCCCACCAGGGGCTCCAATATCCTAGACCTGGTCATTACCAACATGGGAGATAGATGCTCCTGACCAGTGGTCACCCCCTCCTTGGTCAGGTCTGACCATAAGCAAATCACCCTTGATATTCACATCCCACCCCCACCCCCCAGTAAGGAAACCTCCTTAAAAAACTTCTCAAAAGCCAACTTCATGCTACTGAAGTCAGAAGTGACAAACTTAATGACACCCATGCAGACAGGATCTGAAAGTTCAACTGCAGAATTCTACACTAAGGCACTGTACGAGCACATCCACTTGTGCATGAATCGTGCCATCCCAAATAGAACCAAGATGCTCTTCTCCAAAAAAAGGAAGCCAATCTGGTGGTCCCCTGCTATAAACAAACTATACAACAGAAGGAAGAAACTGTTGCAGAAAAGAGGAAAATCCCAGGATGCAAAAAACTCCCTCACCAGCCTCAGTAAGAAGCTGAGATCCCTCATAAAATCCTCAAAAGCTAGTTACGAAAATAAAATTGTTAAAGATTCCAAAGACAACCACAAGGCATTCTATAGTTATGTCAAGAATCTAAATGGCAATGCTCAGATCTGCTCTAAGCTACAACAGAATGACATTACATATACTTATCCCAAGGATATTGCCAATATCCTGGCAGATCGATTTAGTGTCAACTTCACACCCCTCTCACCCCTTAAAGGGCCCATCTCACTACCAAAAGATTGCCAAATTCCAGTAATCACAGTCACACAGGTAGAAACCACACTCTCCAAAGCTAAGAATACAGCACCCATGGGACCAGATAACATCCCAGGCTGTGTACTACATGAACTACAAAATGAACTGGCACCTCACCTAAGTGTCATATTTAATCATAGCCTCACCTCAGGTTTCGTGCCCACTGAGTGGTGCACAGCTACAGTTATCCCACTCCACAAGGGGGGATCCACCTTGCATCCCAGGAACTACCATCCCATCAGTCTGACAAGCCTGATCTGTAAGGGCATGGAATGCATTATCATGGAACTTATAAACAAAGACATTGGCAACCTTTAAACACTGGACCCCACCCAGTTTGTGTTTGTGAAGGGCCGATCTTGTCTCCTGAATCTGATTGACTTCTTCGAATCAGTCTCCAGAGCTGTGTACAAGGGTAAGGTGGTCCACACAGCCTATCTGGACATCGCCAAGCCCTTCGACTCCATCCCCACTCTGGAATCATAGATAAACTTACTAAGCTGGGCATAAATACCTATGTCACTCAATGGGTTGCCAACTGGCTTACTGACAGAACCCAGACTGTAAAAGTAGCTGACTCCAAATCCAGCTCCAGAGAAGTGACAAGTGGAGTACCTCAGGTTTCAGTCCTAGGACCACTCTTGTTTGGCATCTACTTCTCTGAAGTACAGGCCAACACTAAGGGACTCTGGCTAACAAAGTTTGCAGATGACTGCAAACTGGGAGCCATTATTGAATTCCCAAATGATGTGGAAATTCTACAAAAGGGCCTTACAGAAACAGATGCCTGGTGCCAGAGCCATGGGCTAAAGCTTAATGCCAAGAAATGTATAGTTATCCCCTCTGGAAAAAAACATGTACCCATGAATTACTACATACGTGGCAGTACACTAAACATTGAAAGTGTGATGAGAGACTTAGGGACACAGGTGGACAGTGGTCTCACTTTCGATAACCACATCGCCACAACAGTCAGGAAATCCTTCTATGTGGCACACCTCATCACTAAGGGCTTTTCATCCAGAAAAAAGTAGGTCATTGTCCCACTGCACTCATCCCTCATTAGACCCATTATAGAGTATAATGCCCCATTTGGTATGTACCTCACAAGACATCTGCAACAGCTGGAAAGGCCACAGAAATACCTCACTAAAAGAATCACAGGCCTAAAACAGATGCCATATGCTGACTGTCTAAAAAAACTCCAGCTATACTCTGTGGCATATCATCTACTCAGAGGTGATCTCTGCTTAACATACAAGGCCATGTCAAACCCTGAGCTGTTGGACATGCTCCACTTAAAGAAATCCCAATCCCTCAGAGCCACACGCTCAAGGGATCTAAACCTTGTCATCACAATGAACAAAACATGCTGGAGGGATAGGTTCCTGACCCAGAGACTCCCCATACTCTGGAATAGACTGCCCATACATGTCAAGCAGAGCGCCTCCTTGGCCCTCTTCAAAAGGAATCTTGATGATTGGATGGGAGATAGGAAATTCACCCCGGGGATCATGTCAGTCATCCTGTTAGACAGGGGTCCAGAGAAGTAAATATTGTGGGAAGAAATATCCAGGGAATTGTTATGGCTAGGCTTGTATAGGCCCTAGGGCCGATAGCCTAGTACCAACCTATGAACCTATGAAAGAAGGGAATCTATGGGCAGACAAGCTGAGATGGCAACAAGATGCACATTGATAGATGCACAAGATAAGCCCTCATTGAGTAGCTCACATAAACATTTCAAAACCAGAGGGTTAGACATCATACTGGGCCCTCTGTTATTGGTTAGGCACCACCTAGAAAACTTCTTCTTCAACATAAGATTTTCTAGTTGCAGTTTTTTTTTGCCTCCTACAATACTTGCTACAAATCCTCATGCAGCAAATCCCTAAAAGGTATCAAGATATAATCATTTTGGCTGCCAGTTGCAATTGCTGCAAGTTGGGATGCACCAGTCACCCAGATACAGAGTCAGCAGATATGGAGTGTGAGCAGGTTTTGGTAATTGTCCTTGGTGAACTCCATTAAAAGGGAGAATTAAGTTTGCCTAGGCCAAAAGGGGGTCATCACAATGATCTTTGCAATTTCTTTCTGAGTCTTCAGAAGTACCTTAGGTATCAGTAGAAAGGGTGGAAAAGCATCAGGAAAAATTCCCATCCAAGAGAATGAGACTGTGTCTGTCCTCCAAACATAGCTGCAAGGTGTCTCAAACAGAATTTTTCTAACTGTTTTGAAAGGAGGTGAACAGAACTATTTGAGGTGTTTCCCACATCTTGGTCAAATCCTGGAAGACCTCTGTCCTGAGTTTCCACGTGTGAGGGCCTGTCTGGGAAAGCTTAGTCTGTCTTCCAATATGTTTTGTTCTGACAGGATGTAAGAGGCCTGAAACATCAGAGAATGCTGTAAGGGTAGCTCCCAAGCCATCACTGCCAAATGGCAAAGAGGGTATGACCTTATATCCTCTTGTTTTTCAGGTACCACATGACTATGGTGTTGTCTGTGACCACTAAAATGGGACCAGGAGGCCATAAGTGGTAAAGAACTTTTAAGGCCTGAATCACTGCTAACATTTCTTTGACATTTATGTGCTTCATAGCATCCAAAGGACCTCATTGGCCTTACACTTGATGTCCCCCGGACACTGCTCCCCCATATGAAATCTGATGAGTCCATCTACACTGATTGAACTGGGGTCTGAAGGGAAAAGGTTAGGCCTGGATGGAGAGGCATCTGATCCCTTCACCACTGTAACTCTCATTTCACAAATTCCAGCATGTTACCTGAAACTTTAAAGGATGCTGATGCCGGGTTCAATGATTTTTTTTTTAAGTACCATTGAAGTGGAGTCAAGCCAGTGCTGTCATTAGAATCATTGATGCCACGAGGCCTAGAATTTTGAAAAAAACTCTCTTGTGAAGGTATCTTCTTAAAGTGAAAAATTCCTGTAAATGTTAAGAAAAGTCAGAACTTTGTCTTATGGTAGAAAGGCCGTTTTTTCCTTCTATGTCTACCATACAAATCAGGAAGATAATTCTTTGTGAGGGAGTGAGGAGTTTTATACGTTTAACTTGAAGTTGGGAGCAATTAGAATGTGATGATGTGCATCTTTCGGATCTAAAGTCACCATGAAGCAGTGGTCCAGAAGAAGGGGAAGGACCATCTGCAGGGTGAATGTTTTGAATCTGTGTACTTTCAGAAAGGTATTTAGTTAAGACAATTCTAACACTGGTCTCCAGGATAACTCCTTTTTCAGTATCAAAATGATTGTGGAGTAAAATCCTTTTCCTTTTTGTGGAACAGGAACTGGTTCTATAACCCCTGCTTCCAACTTGTGAAGGACTACTGGAGAGGACAGGTGTCTGGTCTGGCAAGTGTGGGGGGATTTCCCTGAAGGGAGGAGGATTTTCTGTCCTCTGACAAGGGTATCCTCTCTGAATTATTCTCAGCATCCATTTGTCTAAGACTATTTGTGGCCAGGCTGCTGTGTTGAGCAAAAGCTTAGGGGAAGTGGAAAGGGGAGGAGGGGCAGGAGGAAAGGACAGGATGTCCCATGTCTCTTCATAGTCATTCTTTAGCATGAGAATGATCTTTTTTGGAAAAGGAACCCCTTTTATTTGGTTTGGAAGCATTATTGTCCTCCCTTTTCTTCTTGATACTCTGACTCATGCTAGGCTGTGATTTTTTTTTTTTGCTCTGCCCTTTGAATGCCTTTTTAGGGGAGAATACTCCATGCATCAATGTACATCTGTCCTCCTGTTGTTTGAGAATCTGGGTGGCAGCAGGACCAAACACAAATTCAGAATTTAAAGAAGCATCCAAAATATAATTTTTTTAATTCTCTGAAAAATTCTGGTTGTGTAACCAAGCATACCTTCTCAACAGAACAGAAAGAGCAGCATTTCTAGAAATGGTGTCTGGACCTTCCAAGGCACTCCTTATATCATGTTTTGAAACCTGAGTCACGTTAGAAACAATCTCATTCATATACCACTTCTGCTCAGCAGGCAAAGATGTAGCAAAACCATCTAAACTGTCAACAGATTGCAAAATAAATTTCCATATAAAGCCCTGATAATTCAACATTCTAAAGACTAAATTACTAGACAGAGACAACTTTTTTTCCCTGAGATTCTAACCATTTGTCAATTTTATACAGATGTGTAGGGTTAAAAGAAGCCAATGCTCTCTTGTTAGGGAAACTACAGCTGACAAAAGAGCAATGAGAGCTACAAGATCAGAGTACACCTTGTATTTCCTCACAGCCTTTTCAGTAGCTGGTTCACTAGCCCAAGGAGTTTTACCTGCAGTTTTATAGACTCTTCTAAGGTTAGTAACAGAGGATGAACAGCCAAAACATTTGGAATCTCATAATAATAAGATCATAAACTCTGCTAATCTGTAGCATAGCTCCTTTCTCCATCAATAATTGATATCAGAGTACAGGCAAAGATAAATAAATAGGGGGATCCTAAATGAAAGGCCAGCACTGGTAGAGTTTTTAGTCAAATCTGGAACAGAAGCTGCCACTAAAAAAGGAATAATTAATAGAACATATACAATATTTCATGATAATTATAAGAATCAGTCAGAGGAGGTTAGAAAGGATTGGAAAGAGAGACTGGATAAGCAATGTGTGAAGAAACAATAGGAGGATATATGTATGTCTCCCAAATATGCAACAAAATCTAGAAGATTTAGGATTTTTGCTTGGAAATGTTTACATAGATATTTTTAAACCTGAGTAGACTCCAGAGAATTTTTCCTCAGGTAGACAGCAAATGTTGGAGGTGTGACGGGGAAGAAAGAGGTCATTGGGAACATATTTTCTGGGAATGTGGTGAGCTGGCAAATTTTAAGGATTCCCTGTGGGATGTGTTGTTGGAAATGCTGGGTAGGCAGATTGGTGTGACAAGGGAGATGATTTTTCTGAGCTATGATACAAAATCGGAATTGGCTAGACATGGTAAGGCCTTGCTGTGTCTAATTATGGTGGCTGGCAAAAAAGCAATTACTAGAAAATGGAAATCAAAATCTAAATCCCAGTCCCATTGCATAAGTTCATTCTACTGAGTACAGTGAGATCAGTTGTGAAGGCCAAATGATTTAGCTTCTTAATCTTGAATTATCTTCTGCCTCCTCACTTTCTACTTAAAAAAAAATATTCCTCTTCCTACTTGATTTTGCTGCTTGTGCTTAGGTGTTCCACTGCATTTAGTTTGCCACATTTGTTACTGTTTGTCGGTAGCCTTATTAAATTGATGACAGTATTCTACTGAATTGCTGTTTTATTTGAACTGTTTTTTACTGTTGTGACTGTGAGCTAATTTATCACATTTGCACTGTTTAAAGCAATTTACTGATTAACTGCATTTCATTGCTGTTTAACTGTATTTCATTGCCATTTACTGCAATTCATTACTGTTTAACTGCATGTTACTGCATTTTGTTACTGTTTAACTGTATTTTTTCATACTGTGAGTTCTGTTTTTTGTCTGTAAGTGGTTAATTTGTGTTTTTGTGAGTTTTACTGTGTTCTTAACCCTTAAATTGAGTAGCATAGTCTGGATACAGGTTTGCTGCATCCAGAGCTGTTTTTTTTTTTTTTTTTGCCTTCTGTTTTTCTGGCAGCCATCTTGTGTTTGCCTTCTGTGTTTCTGGCAGCCATCTTGTGTTGTTAGCAGCCTATCTCCTCTGCTAGTGAGAGTAGCAGGGCTGCCTGGACCTTGATCGGTACAAGCTGATTGGTAAAGAAACCAGGGACTAGCAACATTGGCTAGATTTCTGTGTTAGTAGAATCTTCTACTTTTTGCGGTAGTAGAATCTTCTACTTTTTGTGGTATTTAAACCCTGCTTTTGAGCTAGTTTGGACTTGTTTGCATATCTTGCACCATAGCTGCACTGTTATTAACCCTTTGTGAGGTATTCCAGCTACAAACTGTCCCTTAGTAGCACTTGTGTGATTACCTAGTAGTACTACTCTTAGTCCTTCCACCCTTTACCCTCTTAGCCCTCTTTGGCTTCTCTCCCTTAGGTTCTGACAAATATGGATGGACATTTTCCTTCATTTTCTCCTACCAGTCTGGTTGATATGGGTATCCTGAGACAGTATAGCAACTGACTCATATGCATGGACAACCCTCTACCACTACCACCTAGGAACACAATCTGTGAGAGATGCAATTGCATTAAGAACTTAGAGTCAATGCTCTGTCCCTCACAAGCCAGTATATCTGGCAATGAGAAGGTTGTCAACACAAACACCACCTCAAACACCACCCAAACCTACACAACACACACCTACATATGTGGAGGTCCTTAACAAAAATATACCCAAACAACAGAGACCTCTGAGGCAAAAACACACACAACTCCACTGCCCACTACACCACATACCACACATAGTCCACACACCTGTGTCTCACAGCCACTAAGGCCTAAACATAAACCCAACATATTAGTCTTAGGAGACTCCATTCTGACACACACAGATGTAACCTTCACAAGGCTGGATAAGGAAAAAGTCATGTTTAGTTGCTTGTCAGGTGGCAGAATCCACCATATCACCCATGCACTCAAGTCTCTCAACAACAGGTACTGTTATGACTCTGTCATAGTCTATGTTGGCATGAATGACTTAAGACGTACTTCCCTGGACTATATGAAGAGAGACATGATTGAGATGAATATGTGTCCCAGGCAGGCATGTTCCTAGCCTTAAGCAGCATTCAACTGTCACCCAGAATGATGCCTCAACACAAACAGAAAATGATTTACTTTAACACTAGTTTCTGGTGTCATTCCAAGGGAATCCAGTACCTTACAGCTTGGGAAGACATGATTGAGAAATCGCAATGTTTTGCCAGAGATGGCCTACATCTGTCTCCCTTGGGCTTCGGGCTTCAGGCTTCTGGCAAAGGCTCTTGCCTCCCCAATAATGCCTTTTTAGGCAATGCCATGAGGTCAAATCTACTTACATGAAAATTTCATCAAAACGCAAATTAAAGGTCATGCTGTGAAACACTAGAAGTCTAAACATGAAACTGCACTCATTGCAAGCATTCTTAACCCTGGAAGATGGTGACATTTGTGCAGTCATAGAAACCTGGTTCAGAGCTGTAGAGAGCACCCCAGCCATACCAGGTTACTCATCCTATCACGCATTCAGATCCCAAACCGTGGGCAGCAAAGCAAAAGGAGCTGGAGTTGCAATATATATAAAAGACATACACCTCTCCAGGCTGGTCAAACAGTATGATGTACAGGAGACACTACCCTATTCAAATCATAGCTACCTACAAGCCCTCAGCTTTGACTCAAGATGCCTACTCCACCTATCTGGACCTCTTTGAATCTATCAAGATTCAACCCTTTACCCTGATCCTCCGCAACTTTAACTATTCAACCATAGATTGGAAGAACTACTTGTGCCAAAACACAAATGCCCAGAGATTCCTTGATTTTGTCAATGCAAATGCCTTGGACCAGCTAGTCGACACCCCCACAAAAGGTGAAAATATCTTGGACTTGGTATTAACAACATGAGAAACAACTACAGCATCCCTACAGTGCCATCCTCCAAGGTAAGATTCAACCACAAAGCAGTTACTTTCAAAGTCACCCCCCCACCCCAGCTAGGGTAAAAAAAAAAATTAAAGCTAATTAGAACCTCCTGAGGGAAGGTATAAACAGCTTCTCAGACCCCTTCCCCTCCATAGGAACTGGCACATATGTCCAAACCCACACCAAAGTACTATATGAGCATTTATATAGCTGCATGGTATCAGGAATACCTGACAGGACAAAATCATCCTCCTCAAAGAAGAGCAAACCTGTCTGGCGGCCATCTGCAATAAATAGACTCTGTAATAAAAGGAAAAAATTGCTGTCCAGGACCAAGGAGCAGGTGCCTAATTGGAAGCAATCTCTCCTTAGCCTGAACAAGCAAATAAGAGCACTAGTGAAATCCTCCAAAGCAAACTTTAAGTCCAAACTGGCCACATCTACTAAAAACAATCATAAGAGCTTCTTCACATATGTCCACAATCTCAAAGGAAGCACTCAGATCTGCTCAGAACTGGTGGTCAAGGACACCACATACACAAACACTGTAGATATAGCCAACCTGATGGCAGACAGGTTCAGTGAAAATTTCACCCCTCTGCCCCCCCCCATCAGTAAATCAGGACATCCCCAGCACCTGCCCCCCTCCCCTTATCTCTAGGGAGCAAGTCATCACTGCCCTCTCAAAGACAAAAAAATACAGCCTCCAAGGGACCTGATAACATCCCAGGCTGCATACTACATGAACTGTGGCAGGAACTTGCAGCATCATTAGGCACTCCATTCAACCAACGCCTGAGTACCAGCTTCATCCCAGCCGAGTGGAGGACAGCAATTGTCATCCCTTTGCACAAAGGTGGAGCATCCACCGATCCAGGAAATTATAGACCAATCAGCCTAATTAGCCTGATCTGCAAAGCCATAGATCAGATTATCATGGACCTCATTAACAAGGACATTGGCAACCTCCAAACACTCGATTCCATACAGTTTGGTTTCGTCAAGGGGAGATCATGCCTGTTAAATCTGGTCGACTTCTTTGAGACAGTCACCAAAGCCAAGGATGAGGGGAAGACTGTGCACACCACCTACCTTGACCTGGCCAAAGCCTTTGATACTATTCCCCACTCAGGTATAATAGATAAACTCTCTCAATTAGACATCAATCCATATGCTACCAGATGGGTAGCAAACTGACTCTCTGATAGAACCCACCTAGTAAAAAATAGGGGAAGCCACCTCAAGCAGTAGACCTGTAATGAGCCGCATACCACTGGGATCGGTCTTGGGGCCTCTGTTGTTTAGGATATACTTTTCTGAGGTGCAGGCCAAAACCAATGGGTTATGGCTAACCAAGTTTGCAGATGACTGCAAAATGGGTGCTCTCATCAATTCACCTACTGATGTGGACATCCTCCAAGAAGGTCTCGCCAAAACAAATGACTGGTGCCAGAAACATGACCTTAAACTGAATGCCAAAAAATGCATCATCATCCTCTTTGGAAAGAGTGACATCCCCACAAGTTATCACATTAATAACAAGGTCCTAAGCACACATTCAGTTGTGAGGGACTTGGGCAACCAGGTTGATAGCAAACTAACTTTGACCACCAGATTGCCACCGTTGTACAGAAAGCTTTCTACATGGCCGACCTCATTAGTAAGGGTATCTCATCCACGGACAAGGAGGTCATAACATCCCTGAATTCTTCCCTCATAAGACCCATTATTGAGTACAATGCCCCTTTCGACATGTACCTTACAAAGCACATGCAGTAGCTGGAGAGACCACAGAGGTTCCTCACCAGGAGAATACAGGGTCTCAAACATCTACTACATAGAAAGGCTAAAAGTCCTGTCTTTCTACTCAGTTTCATACAGACTCCTCAGAGGTGACCTTTGTCTGGCATACAAAGAAATCCTGGACCCCGCCTTGATGGGACTGCTGCATATCCAGTCAAACACCACTCGAGTAACCCACACACATGACCTCACCCTGGTCTGTGACATCAATAGGAGTTGTTGGCGGAACAGATTAGTGTCCCAGAGACTCCCTCTTCTGTGGAATAGACTCCCTCTCCATGTCAGGCAGAGTACCTCATTAACTCTTTTTAAGTGCAACCTGGATAACTGGATGGGGAACAGAAAATACACCCCTGGGATTCCACCTATGTCCCTGCTGGACAGGGACATCGGGTGCTGACTTGTCAGAACATGGGCTAAATTCTTGGCTAGGCTTGTAAGGGCCTCAGGGCCAATGGCCTAGTAACTTCCTATGATCCAATAAACCGACTATAGTAGAAGTAGTGAATATAGTAACAGAGATAAAACAACTGGAACTGAGATCTTTGGAAAAGGCTAGGAACAAACTACATAGGAAAAATTGGGAATTGTGGGAGCAATATATATAGGGGAGGAATGAGGTTTAAAATAAGGCAGGACTTAAATGAGCTATGTAATGTCTGACTAAAAATGATTGGGTAGATTATAAGTGATGTATAATGTTTGCAACTGGGAGTGTATCAATATAGTTTGTGATGTAAAATGCTTGCAACTAGGATTGTGTGTCGGTGTGGTTTGTTATCTTTTATATAAATGTATGATTGTTTATGTCATAAGTGATGGTTTAATAAATGTTTTTTTTTAAAAACAAAAAGGGGCAGGAACTGAATAATTTTTGTAATATTGCTTAGGTTATATGATATATAGCAATACATGTAAAGTATAATATTTGTAAAAGTGAACTTGTTAATACAGTGATAAAAAATCTCTGGAATAGCTCCAGATTGCATCCAATCAAATATATCTCTAAACCTAGCTAGCATCTTTGGAAAGGTGAAAACCTGCTTGGGTTTTTGAACCTGATAATTTTCTGAAAGATCAGAGTGGACTGACTCAGAGTGTTCACTACTGTCTGCATCAGAGCTCCCATCAAAATCTGCAGCCAAAGACTGATCCCTACAGAAGGTAGCCCCATTGTCATTTTGAATAGGAGCATAGTCTCTGAGATTAGCTGACTGTAAAACATTCTTAGCTAAAGAAACCAGGTATAACTAGGCACGTTTCCATTTCTTTGTTGTAAAAAAAAATGAAAAATAAATAAATAAATCACAAATAAAGCAAGTGAAATGACTTCTATTTATCCCAGTTGCAGGGATGTTCATAATGCTAGTTGAGGATTACTCTTTAACATTCAACAGGAGAAGAAAAGCTATGCTGGACGTATTAAATGAACTAAACGAATGAAACAGCTAGACAGTTGCAATACCCTGCAATTCTGGATGTACAGCTGGAGGGGGAATGGTTCAGACTACACAATATGGAGGATGTTCAAATGTTTAAGCAGAGATACCACAGGTAACAGCACAGGCAGTAAAAATCTGAATCGCTTGCCAAGACATGGACTGGGGCAGCAATGTTTCATGTAAAAGAAGTAATGCACAGATACTGGAAGGACATGCAGTGTCAGATGCTGAAAACCCCCCAGGGAAGATGATGAGACCAGGAAGTGTAGAGGAGCCACATGCCAGTAAAATAGATGAGCAAGAAATAAACAATTTCTGGGTGAAACAATCATTTCAGCAATGAATGTTATTCATAGGTGGGGCTGGTATTGATTTGCAACAGTGAGGATATATTAGAAGCCTAGACGAAAAAAATATAACAAAAGAAAGTAGATTTATGAAGAAATTTATGAAAATATTTGGTACGGAAGACATGAATTCAGTAGTTCCCCAAGGTACAATAACTGGGCTAGACTAGACATAAATTATACAGTATCTCACAGGAACTTGTACATTTAATTGAGAGCTTTGAGACACATCTAATAACTATTTCAGATTATTTGCCAATAATAACTAAAATAAAAATGTTGGGTAATGAAGTAAAAATGAGAGACTGGGGCCTTCCCACCTACCTAAAAGAGACAACTTTAAGGAATGGTTAGTGGAAATTATTTGTAAGTTATTAGGGAAGATAGAAAGTACTTCAGAAGTTATAGCCAATGAGTGGGATAGAATGAATGTGGAGTTTAAAAATAAGGTAGAAATAATAAAAAAAAGATATGATTAAGTAGTAACAAGAATTATTTAGACAGGCTGGGTCTTCCAAGATGGCTGCACACATACCTCTCAACCTGGAATCATCAAAAATCTGGGCAAGGTCCATGAAAATAGGTACAAATGTGTTTGCTGATTAATGTAAAATTTGCATACATAATTACATAACCCCACCCACCCCCGTGGAATTGTGGGATAACAGCTTTCAAATGCAAACTGAAGAACAGACAACCAAAATATGGCATCAGAGTCCCCCTGCAGCCATTCCAATGTTCCATTACCTGTCTATTTTACCCCATTTAGCATAAACACTAATGTGTGCATACTGCTTTACTTTACATTTTATAGCACAATGCACAAACACGAATAGGTATCTGCTAAACAAAGCAATACTGTCTGCCAATGAAAACATGCTTGACATTAAAACTTCTCTGCCCTTTAAACTCTCAATCATTGAAACAGCATTTAAACCCACACCACATCCAAAGAAAATGCATCTGGCCAGTGGTGGATAAAGATTACCTTTGGGCTGTTTTCAAATCATAGGCCCCTTACACACAAAACAAAAAACATATATATGTTCTTTGATACACCTTCCTGACTTTATTAAATTATATTCCTTGTATAATACAGCACACTTGTTAGACTCAAGTTAGAGCGCATAAGACTGGGATAAGTACTACAGATGTTCAAAAAGAAGCAATGCAAGTTCCAGACATGACTTCCAGTAACCTATAGGAAAGTATAAAGCAGCTGCACACAGACCTGGTTAAATAAATGAAACACTGATGGGAGTGTTTGAGGATATTAGATATTGTTATCTGTGATGGCATGCCTGGCTGAAGTTTTGTAAATACATGTAAATTACCCTGTCTATATATGCCAGCATGACTAGCTATAATTTTGTAAATAAGTTTATGTTTTTTGATTATTACCTTGATTTATGTAAGATGTTTAAATCAAATAGTGTTCTTCTGGCTGACCAAATGTATGTGTTTTTAAAAAAGAATTATGAATGTATGTTATGACAGTCAGGTGAACTAGATGTGATGTCATTGTGTGCCAGAGCTGAAAGGAATATAATCTCCACAGCCGCTGTTTTGTTTACTTTTTAAAGTCTGATATGAGAAAGTAGAATTCTCATAACAGCTTTCTGTGACTTTTAAAAAAGTCTGCTATAAAAGTAGGTTGTGAGTCAAAGTTCAATAGTTGTTATAGTTGTTCAGTTTTTGTTCAGTAGTCAGTTGTTGTTTCTCAGATCAGTAGCTATCACTCAAGCTGTTCAGCAGAAATAGTAGGAGTTGCTATTCCATTTGCTGAGGACCAGACAATAGCCTGAAGAGTGGACATATATTCTTATTTTACCTTGCATAAATAAGAGTATCATCTTGCCTTGCTGAATGAATTAGACAGGGACAGCTAATCTTTAGACAGTTAGGGAACTACAGTTAGAGTTTTTCTACAATCAGTGTGAAACCTATCCTACAGTGTTATTTTCATAATTCCTTTGTGTGAACCTCTGTGGTTTATTGGAATCAGTTATTCAGTGTATATATGTTTTAAATAACTTTATTTATTATTAAATATTTTACTACCTTTTATTGTGACTGGTTATTTATATAGTACTTTTAGTAACATCAGAGTGCTTATGCTTATTTTGATAACACCAGGACCACTTTGAAAAAACTTACTGCTTGGATTACATGCTACCATTTATATCAATATTTATTTTACCCACTATAATTGAACACCCCTTTTGCAGGGCATTATGGTATTTGACTGGTGGTAGCCATTACCTTGCAATTTGGGAAAGAGGACATAGCAGGTAAATCTGTGCCAGTCTTTCACAAGAGTGTTTGTATGTATGAATATCAAATATTTAAGAGGGAGTGTGTCAAATACCTAAAACTGGGACACCGTACTCTCTGGTGGTTAGTGTGAAGACTCATTTGTGGACCTGGAGTGAACCATATAGTCCTGTACCAGGTTTGGAGCCTGTTGCCGGTGTACTCTTAGAGGAAACTGTGCATTTCTATCCCTGCTTTCAGTGACACTCCCTTACCAGAGATAATGGTGAGGACTGAAGCTCCTTAGTTACTGCCCTGGGTTTACGGGGGTTCTCACATTATTTGGTGTCATTGATGTGGGATTTTAATTCAGTTTTAGTAACCTGTGGGTAGTTGTAACTGAGCTGTACACTCTCGACATGCACAAGATAAACATACCGAGTTTAATTTCACAACAGTTCTAATGACTTTTTAGTCACTTTAGAAAGGGACACCAGACAAATATGTCAGCAAAGGATTATAGCAAGCTGACAAGGAACCAGTTGGCTAAGGTGCGCATAGCCAAAGGACTGATACATGCCAACCTAACTAAGTAAGCAATGATCTCAGCCTTAGTCGCAGCTGCAGAGCAGATCAGCAGCTCAGAGGATATCTAGTTTGGCACCTTTTCCTCAGAGGACTTAAAAATCCATCTGGAGTTAAAAAGACTGGAACTGGAGGCTGAGGAGAGAGAGAAAAACAGCATCAGTACGAAATGTGACATTTGGAGGCTGAGGAGAAGGAGAAGCACAATCAGCATGAACTGGAGGCTGAGGAGAGACAGCATTAGTATGAACTGCGACATTTGGAGATTGAAGCTGAAGAAAATGAGAGGCGGAGACAGCATGAAAAGGAGCTTCTAATCCTTCAACAGGGTCATGGCGATAATAGGGAGTGAATGACTGAACCTTAGAAGCCATACAGGTCAGTAAACTATTTTCTCATTACAGGGAGGACGATGACTTTGATGGTTTTATTTATATACTCGAGAGGGTATGTAAACAATATTATGTTGACCAAGGGGTCTGAGTACGGTTTCTGACCCCTCTTACTTCACGGTAGAGCTGTTAATGCAATTGCTAAACTGTCTGATATTGATTAAAAATGAAGAGCTGGCTTAGAGCGAAGCAAACAGTTAACTTCTGTGTGATGTCCAATTTCCAAAGACAGCACTTCGATGCAATAGTGAATAGATAACTCTTCGATGCAATAGTGAACAGATAACTTCTTTATTGGTATCAAACAATTTCAGACAAGCACTTTCGCTATAACTAGCTTCCTCAGGTCTATATGGAATAGCACAATCAAGATGACTGCTATATATATACGGGTCTCACTATCAATTAAATAAAATAAATCATCTCATTTTGCATTTAAAAGGGAAATACTCAAAAATATATGTCATGTATATCAAACATCTTTGTTCTAAAAAGTTCTTACGAGCATGTGTACATACAAACTTATATATATGCAAAATTAAAAACAATGCATATGTACAAAATAATGAAAATAAATAATAAATTAATAAATATCTATGCATGTACTTATACCTGTGTATATGTATATTGATATAATACATTTCTGATAGTGTCTTATAACTCATATATATAAGTCAATAATAATATGTAACAATAATATATAACATATAGCACATGATACTTAAAAATCCCTCCTATTCGATCCCACATATTAAAAAATATATATATAAAAATATATGTAATGAAGAATGGTATATAGAAAATGCGTACCTAAAGAAGATAGTAAACATATGAAAGAGTATCTATAAAACCAAGACTAAGAAAGAGAAGGAAAATTAAATAAGGTGTATCGTACAACATGATGTACATTTAGATATAAGCAAACATGTACATACTTATATGAAATTATTTGATGAACTTTGATCATATTTCTTAGCATGCCTTAGACATATTGTTATGAGTACTCATACAAAATGTATTTTAAAATAAAATAGAGCCACATATAACACTTTTTTATATATACTAACATTAGAATATTTCATAATTTTAATGGTTTTATTCATATATTGATTTTAATAAAAGTTATTGCATTTATATTATATTATATTATATCTGTATTATATTAAATTCACATGTTTACTATCTTCTTTAGGTACGCATTTTCTATATACTATTCTTCATTACATATTATATTTTTATATATATATTTTTTAATATGTGGGATCGAATAGGAGGGATTTTTAAGTATCATGTGCTATATGTTATATATTATTGTTACATATTATTGTTGACTTATATATATGAGTTATAAGACACTATCAGAAATGTATTATATCAATATACATATACACAGATATAAGTACATGCATAGATATTTATTAATTTATTATTTATTTTCATTATTTTGTACATATGCATTGTTTTTAATTTTGCATATATATAAGTTTGTATGTACACATGCTCGTAAGAACTTTTTAGAACAAAGATGTTTGATATACATGACATATATTTTTGAGTATTTCCCTTTTAAATGCAAAATGAGATGATTTATTTTATTTAATTGATAGTGAGACCCGTATATATATAGCAGTCATCTTGATTGTGCTATTCCATATAGACCTGAGGAAGTTAGTTATAGCGAAAGCGCTTGTCTGAAATTGTTTGATACCAATAAAGAAGTTATCTGTTCACTATTGCATCGAAGAGTTATCTATTCACTATTGCATCGAAGTGCTGTCTTTGGAAATTGGACATCACACAGAAGTTAACTGTTTGCTTCGCTCTAAGCCAGCTCTTCATTTTTAGTTTTTACTTCATTGTCGTTTGGCTAGTGAGCGTTCATTCGTAGAGGTGACTGATTCTTCATTTAAATTTGACTTTTAGTTTTATAGCCACCTCACGGAGCAAGCAGTGTTTTAATATCGAATAGTTATCTGAGACACCAACTCCTGAACTTTTGTCTGAGTTATTTACTGTTTTTTGGTGCTTTTTGGTAGCAATTCCTATAATGGCAAACATAGAACTTGATTACGTTCCTCGTGGTGAACACCAAAGGAATGGACCACTACATCAGAGGAGTGGATTACTACACGATCGTTTTAAGCAATATTTGAGCTGCACAGCTATTTTGGCTTGGCGCCTGAAAGCATTGACGCCAAGAGATGACATCAGTTTGAGGGAAACAAACATGGAGCGTTTATACCAACTCTTGGAGAGCATGGAACGGAGCTTTTGCAAACTGAAAAGATTGCAGGTACAACGTATGCACTTGCGGTACTGTTTAGATGCCAATATTATACCACGAGGGTTACGCATTTTCAACATGCCCAGCCAAGGGCGTGACTATCCTGAACTTTTATCGGCGTGGCAGAAATTAAACATTGAATCCAGTCGCAAATATCTGGAGCTACTAATTAACTTCTTTATACCAGAGGAAGAAGCGCTAATACAGGACATAAATAGTAAACATTCAACTATATTTGAAGAGTTCCCTGAAGGTATTGTTTCTTCATTCTTTGAAAATGTACTAGACAGTGTATCAGCTTTAGAGAGAAAGCTGATACAGCAGAAGAAGCATAAAATCAGTAGGGATTTGAACGACTTTAAATTAGGTCATGTGTTCACTTGGCCTAGATATAATCATAATAATAATCGCAGTGATGATGTTAGCGTTACAGTATGCAACAATGATAATGCTGTTAATGTTCAATACATGTCTGCAAATGCAAATATAAACATGTCTGGTATCATAGCAAATAGCAACAGCAATGTAAATACTAAGCATCCTATATCTGATAATGTGGGCACATCAGGGCCTAACAGGAGTATGAATTTAAATCATGCAAATAAAACAACAGGCATGAGTGGTATGAAATACAGTAATGGTAATGCTAAGGCATGTGATTATGATTCAATTAATATAAATGTCTCCAATGCCAATACTCATGGCAATATTCATGTCGATAATATCTGTCAATGTGATAAGTTAGACACACCGGATTTAGACAAGAGTAAGAGTGTGAATTATATAAATAGTAGTAACAGCGAGCTGAGAGTTGTAACAGATGAAAACTTTATCATTGAATCAATGAATTCGGACAGAGACAATATAGACACACAAGTCACTGTTGTGCAGGATATTCATCCTAGAGATAATACTAAAGATATCAATAGAGAGACTAATTCGAACCATATGAATGACTCTAATGATGTAATACACATCATGCATCCTAGTATGCAGGAAGAAATTAATTTATATCCCACAGTAAAAGTGGTTAAAAATAAACCAACCGCTGATAATGTTGACAACAGTGCAGTGGTTAGACAGAAAGTTCAAGGTAGTCAGATAATGACATACCATGATACGGATTTGAATGTTTCTTTTCCCCTCCATGTGCGGATGGAGAAAGGTCCCAGGCGTACACGATCTATGAGTCGCGGACGTCAGAAAAGGAAATATTCTGAGGAATTCCCACAAAATCAAACGCTGAGGAAAATGTGGAAAAAATAAGTAAATCAGTATATAATCTATCTAACAGAGCATTAACTGATAATGACATTTCCCTACTAAGTAAATGAATGAATTTCATACCCAGAAGTAGTAGTACGATCACAGAAACAGTAACAGATTTCAAAATGTTTTGTAGAAATGTCATGTTGAAGCTAATTGTTAAGGATGATGCTTCTATACCACATACAGACAGAAAGTTCACTTTTAAGAAACTTAGTGACTTTATTCCTGTTAACCATCCGGTTATAGAGACATACCAGCGTTTGACTGAAGAAGAATTACATAAATATTTTAATGAAAAAGGTAGTAAATATCGTTTCATTGATAATCTTACCTACAGTGAAAGGCAAAGTCTTAAGAATTTGCAGAGTGACAACACCATTGTAGTCAGGCCTGCAGATAAAGGAGGACGGGTGGTGGTCATGGATAGTGACCACTACTATACAGCTATGAAGCAGATGCTGGATGATAGCTTCTATGAAATTGTACTACCTTCTACCACAGAAAACATAGTTAGGTCAATTAGGAATATTTTGCAGGACTTGTACAAGAATAAGTTGATAGACGAAGATTTATATGGGTACTTATTCATTAAAGATCCTCTCATACCCATCATGCATGGACTTCCGAAAATCCACAAAGATTTAAAAGATCCTCCCATGAGACCTATAGTCTCAGGACGAGGATGGATAACAGAACATTTGTCTGTGTATATTGAAAAGAATCTTAGACCAATACTAAATGACAATAGATATGTCCTTAGAGATTCTAAGCAATTTTTACTTGACCTGTATGGATGTATTGGTAACCAAATTGAAACAGAGTCATGCATATTTGTCACTCTTGACATTCAGTCATTGTTCACAGTCATACCGAATGCATTAGGCCTGACTTTTATTTCTGAGTATTTAAAAGTGCATAGTAACTATGATTTAGAGAAAATAGATTTAATCCTACATTTCCTGGAACTAGTACTTGACAACAACATTTCTATATTTGATGATGTCACGTATAAACAGGTGGATGGTGTTGCAATGGGCACACCATGCGCCAATAGCTATGCAAACATGTTTTTGGCCCGATGGGAGGAAAATATCCTGTATAAGACAGAATTATATGAAAAATATGTAATTTTTTTCAGACGTTTTGTAGATGATGTTTTTATTTTATGGAAAGGGACAATGGAGCAGTTAGAGTTGTTTTTAGAAACTATAAATACTTTGACTGATTTTCTTAGATTTACCATGAACTATTCTATGAACAGGATAGAGTTCCTGGACTTATATATTGAGAGACTACCTAATGGTTTGGTGAATACTGGTATATTCAGAAAGAATTGCTATTGCAACTCTTTATTAATGAGGTCAAGTATGCATCCCTCATTTGTTTTCAAAAATATTGTGAGAGGACAGGGAATAAGAGCATCCAGACTTAACCCTACTAATGAAGGTTTTGGTAATGAACTCCATAATCTGAGGGATAGACTATTAGAGAGAGGCTATGATAGACAAGAAGTAGATAGTAATCTACAAGATGTACCTAAGTTAAGATGTACTACTGCCACACCATATTTTGGACCACAGGCATATGGAAGTGAACAGGATAGGAGGACATACAACACTACCAATGTGAAATTCATGACCTCGTATACATCAGATTGGCATATAGTCAGGAATATTGTAAGTAGATTTTGGACTGTTTTTCAAATAGATGAGGACATCAAGAAAATTGTTGGTGATACACCAAAATTCCAGTATAGGAATAAAAAGAACCTTAAGAGGATGTTATGTTACATCAATGTGAGCAGTGACAGCAGGAATTTAGGCAATACTATACCATGTGGTAAATGTAATTTCTGCACATATATAGATACTAATTCAACTTTCATACACCCTGATACAGGTAAGAACTTTAAGACAACCACCATAGCTGATTGTATGACCTGCAATATAGTGTATCTTGTGGAATGCCAAGTATGTACCAGCTTTTATGTAGGCAAAACCAACCGCAAATTTAGGGATCGGATTAGAGAACACATTTATAACATAAGGAAAGGGTCCCCTAATAATGCCCTAGCCAAACATGTGATTGATAATGACCCGTCACATAATTTTCTCTTTAGAGTATTGGAAGTTATACCTATCAATGTGAGAGGAGGAGATATTAATAACCATACTGAAGATAGAGAGAATGATTAGATCATACGCTTAAGGGCAGATTATGGTTCAGGCTTGAATGAAAGAGTATCTATAAAACTAAGACTAAGAAAGAGAAGGAAAATTAAATAAGGTGTATCGTACAACATGATGTACATTTAGATATAAGCAAACATGTACATACTTATATGAAATTATTTGATGAACTTTGATCATATTTCTTAGCATGTCTTAGACATATTGTTATGACTACTCATACAAAATGTATTTTAAAATAAAATAGAGCCACATATGACACTTTTTTATATATACTAACATTAGAATATTTCATAATTTTAATGGTTTTATTCATATATTGATTTTAATAAAAGTTATTGCATTTATATTATATTATATTATATTATATCTGTATTATATTAAATTCACATGTTTACTATCTTCTTTAGGTACGCATTTTCTATATACTATTCTTCATTACATATTATATTTTTATATATATATTTTTTAATATGTCGGATCGAATAGGAGGGATTTTTAAGTATCATGTGCTATATGTTATATATTATTGTTACATATTATTGTTGACTTATATATATGAGTTATAAGACACTATCAGAAATGTATTATATCAATATACATATACACAGATATAAGTACATGCATAGATATTTATTAATTTATTATTTATTTTCATTATTTTGTACATATGCATTGTTTTTAATTTTGCATATATATAAGTTTGTATGTACACATGCTCGTAAGAACTTTTTAGAACAAAGATGTTTGATATACATGACATATATTTTTGAGTATTTCCCTTTTAAATGCAAAATGAGATGATTTATTTTATTTAATTGATAGTGAGACCCGTATATATATATAGCAGTCATCTTGATTGTGCTATTCCATATAGACCTGAGGAAGCTAGTTATAGCGAAAGCGCTTGTCTGAAATTGTTTGATACCAATAAAGAAGTTATCTGTTCACTATTGCATCGAAGAGTTATCTATTCACTATTGCATCGAAGTGCTGTCTTTGGAAATTGGACATCACACAGAAGTTAACTGTTTGCTTCGCTCTAAGCCAGCTCTTCATTTTTAGTTTTTACTTCATTGTCGTTTGGCTAGTGAGCGTTCATTCGTAGAGGTGACTGATTCTTCATTTAAATTTGTCTGATATTGATTGTTTGAATTACGATCGTGTAAAAGAATGTTTACTGGATTGTTTTAAATTAACTCCTGAAATGTATAGAAAAGAGTTTTGTGAACACAGATGGAAGGCACATGAAAGTGTATGCAATTACATTGCTTTAACAGGAGGGTGATTGGGTGTCAGGCCACCACTTTTGAAGGACTAGCAGACCTTTTGGTGAGGGAACAAGCTCTCAGCACTTTGCCTGAGGAAATGAGGATTTGGTTGGCAGACTGAGAGTCTAACTATGCAAATGAGTTGGGGAGAAAAGGGAATTTCTATTTGGCAAGTAGGGCACCACTGCATAAGAAAGGGATACCCAGTGATGCACACGGACATAAGAGAACCCATGGGGGACAGCCTAAACCACTCCAACATGGTCTACCAGTAACATGGGAAGCCATTAATTCAAACACACAGTCAGGATCAGGGATTAAATATTTCAAATGTAATCAGAGTGGCAATGTAGCATACAAATGTCTACTGAAGCAAGGTGAGAAACAAAAGTTGAGAGAGCCAGCAAGTGGGAATGACAGAATGGCAGTGTTAAGTTGTCTGGAAACAACAGAGGTGCCAAATTATCACTGAAATTTGTATCCTATCATAGTGGATGGAAGTCAGACCACTGCTAAGAGAGACACAGCTTCTGATATAATGATTGTGAGGCCTGCAGTGGTTAAGGAGGAGCAGTACTTGCTTTGGCAGTCCACACGAGTCAGATCTTTGGGTGGAACCCCATTCCAAATAACTTTGGCCAGGGTTCATCTCGACTTGGAGGGTGGAAAAGGGAAGAAGCAAGTAGATGTGTTTGAGGACATCCCTGCAGATATCTTTATAGGGAATGCTTTTGATAATGTAGTACCTTGTATGCATGCAGTTAAACTTGGAAACAGACATGTGGGTCTGGTAGCCTGTGGGTGACCCAGACAGATCCTATGACTGAAGCTGGGGTTAGTGATGTGGTTACTTCAGGGAGGGAGTTACCTTGTAGCAGTGAGCCTGAAGGTGAACCACAGCTGCTTGTGTTACAAATGTATTAGAACTGCATGTCATGTGTACATCACCGTGGACATGGTGACTGCAAGGACAGAGATGACTAGTGGTATCCAGGCTGACAGTGAGGCACCACTGACAGGGGATACTGGGTTTCCTTTGGAAGGGGAGCTGGGCAGGGTCACGAGAGACAGGCTCAACTTATGGACCCTATATTACAAAGCTTGAGAGAGGTAGCTAAGGAGGCGCCTGATGTTCAAGGAAGAGAGGAGTCAGCATACTGGTGTGACAAAGGGAGATACTGCCAGCACAGCTATCTAGAATTTTGTAAATAATTATGTCATTTGTGAATATCAACGTGATATAAGATGCTTGTGTTACAAATGTATTAGAACTGCATGTCATGTGTACATCAAACTGCTGGTACAGAAGTATGTGTTGAAAAGGTTTTTGCAAAGTGCTTGAAATGTATCAACAGTGTACCCTACTGGAAAAGAACAGAAATGTACACACACTATTGTAACTGTTTAGATGTATGTATTTTAACAGTGGAAACTGGGATACAGGAAGTTAACATCACTCTAGTACATTTTAGAAAAATAGCTGAAATTAAATTACTTCATAGGCTAGACTGGAAACACTGAGCCTGTGCTGAGAAGCTTTCTGTATTCCCTTGGAAGTGTTTTATTGTTTTATAACTTCCAGCATTTGCCAAAGATCTGAGGAAAAGCCCTTGTCTATGTATTTTTATAGTCAGATGCTAAATGCTACTAGCTGCTATCAATGGTTGTTTTGGCCCTGGGGACTAGAAGTCAGATGACAAGAAATGATGTAATTCTGCAAGCTAGCCCAGCAGTAATATATGAGATATTAATTTGAGAATTCTCTGAGACACAGTATTCTGTATTCTGTCTTCGATCTGACAACAACAACTAGAGAAGATCCATTCACTACATCTGCATTGCTCTATAAGTAAGTTTCTATGGCATATTAACTCTCTTAGATGTTGTCAGGAATAAAGCAAAGCTTAGTTTAGATATTTTCTTTATTTATTTGAGACTGTCCTGCAATGTTGTTCACATATTTCCTGTGATTTTGAACTCTGATGTCACTGTAAATATATAGTTACATTATTTACTGCTAAATATATTTAAACCATTCATTGTGGCTGATCTTTGTAAAGATATTTAAGTTCTGTGAGTACTTGTATATTTATTTGGTGACAATGTGATGGCAACTCCTAATAGCCTTGCTCTTGGTCAAACTACAATTTGCATTAATAGTAACATTACGCAGTAAGATTAGACACCCCTTGTTAAAGGCCTTAAAGTAGCTGATAAGGAGCTGGCTGGTGGCAGTGATAACTACCTTATAATCTGGGAAAAAGGGGGCATAGATAGTAAACCTGTGCCAGCCTTTCCCAGGTGTGAGTGTGTATAAATCAAACTTCAAAGAGTGTGTGTGTCAGCTACTTGGGCAGACACAAAGCACTGGCTGGACAGAGAGTGTTCTGGAGGTCTTGGCTTGGCCACTCAGCTGAGATCTCAACCCTATAGCTGTGCCAGTGGGGAGTCTTACTGGGGATTTGGGGAAAGAGGGAGAAACCAGCCCTGGACTGACTGTGGTCTATGTGCTCTTAAGGGAAATTGTGCTTGATGCAGAAAGCTGCATCTGGAAATACTGTGTGTGTACCTTGTCATCCTCTGTGTACATCCCCCACTGGTGCCAGTGGTGAGGATTGAGGTTTCTGGATTACTGGTCCAGTGGTGGGTCATCACATTTATTAGTAGCAGTGGTGGGATCACCACATCACTTACTGGAATTCAGTGATGTGGATGTTGAACACCTGTGGCCTGTAAACAGTGGTGACTAAAGAAGCTGTTTGTACTCTCAAGCTGCCACACAATGATCATTCAGAGTTCCATATCACAATAGTTTTATTTATTTATTTATTTATTTATTTATTTTGTGTTAGCTTAGTCAGGGAGGGAAGGCAAGGATATCAGCAGAGGAGTATGGCAAGCTGACAAGGATCCAGTTGGCTGAGATGTGCCAAGACAAAGGATTGGTGCATGTCAACCTGACTAAAGTGGAAATGGTTGCAGCCTTGGTCACAACTGCATCACAGACCAGCAACTAAGAGGACAACCAGACTGGCCTTCGGGATGTACAACTGTCAGAAAATGGACAGTCCAACTTTGCCTCAGAGGACTTAAAAATCCATCTGGAGTTAAAGATACTTGAACTGGAGGCCAAATATTTGAAAACAGAATCAGAAGAGAGACCACAGCATTTGGAGGCTGAAGAGAAGGAGAAACAGAAACAAATGGAACTAGAATCAACGAGAGACTGGGATGTCTGGAGGATGAAGAAAATGAGAGACTGAGATGTTTGGAGGCTGAAGAAAATGAGAGGCAGAGGTAACATGAAAAGGAAATGCTGACTCCTCACCAGGGTCATGGAGGTAATGGGGAAGGGAATAACCAAACCCCAGAAGCAACAAAGGTCAGTAAATTTCTTCCACAATTTACAGAGGGTGATAATTTTTATAGTTTTATTCATATGTTTGAAAGGGTCTGTAAACAGTATAATATTGACCAAAGGCTCTGGGTACAGTTCCCGATCCCCTTACTCCATGGTAAACCTGTAACTGCTATTTCTAAATTGTTTGATACTGATTGCTTAAGTTATAATACTTTTTAAAACTGCTTATTAGAGTGTTTTAAGTTAACACCTGAAGCTTATAGAAAAAAAGTACTGTGAGTATAGGCGCAAGGCAGATGAATGTGTTTGTGAATATATTGCTGAATTAAGCACTTATTTTCATAGATGGGTGAGTGGGTGTTAGGTCATCACTTTTGAAGTACTGGCAGACCTTTTGGTGAGGGAACAATTCCTATGCCTGAGGACATGAGAATCTGGTTAGCAAATAGGGAATGTAATACAGAAGATGAGCTGAGGAAAAAGGGGGACATATACCTAGCAAGCAGGACATCACTGTACAGGAAAGGGATACCCAGTGCTGCTCATGGGTCTAAGGAAACCCATGGTGGGCAGCTTAAACCACCCCAACAGAGTCTGTCAGTAACAGAGGAAGCCACTAGTTCAGGTACATGGCCAAGACCAAGGATTAAATGTTTTAAATGCAACCAGTGGGGCCATGTATCATATAGATGTCCACAGAGGCAAGTTGGGGAAAAAAAGGTGGGAGAGCCAGTAAGTGGGAATGACAGAATGGCAGCAGTAAGATGTCTGGAGACAACAAGGGTACCAAACTACCACAACAGGTTATATTCTATCTTAGAAGATGGAAAACAGGCCACTGCTAAGAGAGACACAGCCTCTGACCTAACCATTGTGAAGCCTGCAATGGTTAAAGAGGAGCACTGCTTGCTTGGGCAGTCTACTCCAGTCAGAGTTTTAGGAGGGACCCCAGTCGAAATACCTTTGAATAGGATTCACCTTGTCTGGGGGGTGGAAGAGGAAGCAAGCAAGTAAGTGTGTTTGAGGATATCCCTGCAGATGTCCTGATAGGGATTGATTTTGATAATGCTGTCCCTTGTGTTCATGCAGTTAAGCACAGTTGTGCTGGGGAGGGGGTCCCAGACAGACTGCACACTTGAAGCCAAGACTGGTGAGGTGGCTACTTCAGGGAGGGAGCTACCCTGTAGCAGTGAGACTGAAGGTGAGTCACAGCTGCTTGTGGGTACTGATGTTCCCGTGGACAGAGTGACTGCAAGGGCAGAGGCAAGTAGTAGTACCCAGGCTGACAGTGAGCACGGTTGTCAGAAGATACCAGATTTCCTGTGGAAGGGGAGCTGGGAAGGGTTACAAAGAGAGAGGTGAGACAGGCTCACCTCTCTGACCCTACATTACAAGGACTGAGAGAGATTGCTAGAAAGGCACCTGATTCTCAAGGAAAGGGGGAATCTGTATACTGGGACAAAGGACTACTGTATAGAGGGTGGACCCCTGATGGAGGGCTAGAAGGTGAGAGAATGCAGCAGTTGGTAGTGCCCAGAGCTTACCTGTTTGGCACATCTAGCCATAGCCCATGACATTCCTTTTGCAGGTCATATGGGCATAAAGCATACAAAGAGACGTATTATGCAGAACTTTTATTGGCCTGGGATTTCCAGAGATGTAACCAGGTATTGCAGGACCTGTGAGCAGTTCCAAAAGGTAGGCAATGCAGGAGATAAGATCAATGCTTATTTGATGACTTTGTGATAGAGGAGCCATTTCAGAGGGTAGCTATGGATATTATGGGGCCTCTAAGTACCCCAAGTTCTGCAGGGAAGAAGTATATCCTAGTGGTAGTAGATTATGCTACTAGATACCCTGAGGTAGTGGCTTTGTTCTCCATTGAGGCAGAAAAGGTGGAAAATGCTTTGTTAGAGATTTTCAGCAGGGTAGGTTTCCCAAAAGATATGCTGACTGACGGAGGTGCCAATTACATGTCAGACCTGCTGGTTTGTCTGTGGAAGTGTTGTAGGGTGAAGCACCTAAAGACCACCCCCAGACTAATGGTTTGGTGAAGCGGTTAAACTTTAAACTAAAGACCATGCTACAGGTATTTGCAGACCAGTTTAAGAGGGAGTGGGACAAATATTTGCCAAATCTGTTTGCTTACAGAGAGGTGCCCCAGGAAACCCCAGGATTTTCACCCTTTGAGTTACTGTATGTGCATAGGGTGTGGGGACCTCTAGATATGATTCATGATGAGTGGGAGGGTGTGTGAATCCCACAAGGAGTATGTTGTGGCATATGTCATAAACCTCAGGACAAGCCTTAGGGAACTCACGGGGGTGGCCCAGTAGAACCTGGCAGAAGTCCAACAGCAGAAAAAGGTCTGGTATGACAGGACTTCTCGAGCTAGAGAGTATGCTGTAGGGCAGCAGGTTATGGTTCTCATTCCTGTCAAACACAATAAGCTGCAGGCAGCTTGGGAAAAACCCTTCAAAGTGGTGAGGAAGGTCAGTGATGTTACCTACATGGTAGAACCACTAGGCAGGAGGCAGGGGCACAAACTGTACCATGTTAACATGATGAAACCTTACCATGATAGAGAGGCCCTTGTGCTAAGTATTTGTAGTAGAAGGTAAGAGGAGTCTGAGGGGAATCTATAGCTACATTCGAGCCAGCCAGCAAAATGCCATGCTACTAAGGTGGAGCCTAGGGTTGCAGGCATACGATATGACAGTGCAGCACCGGAGTGGGGTTAGCACAGATGGGCTCTCAAGACAGGGAATGGGGTAATGTATTCCCAGATAGACTCATCCCTCTCAAGCAACATTTCTCAAGGGTCACTTGGAAAACCAGCTTGAGTTTTTTGGGGGGGGTTAAGTGTGACAAAGGGAGATATTGCCAGCACAGCTATCTAGAATTTTGTAAATAGTTATATGTCATTTGTGAATATCAACATGATGTATAAAAGATGCTTGCATTACAAATGTATTAGAACTGTATGTCATGTGTATATCAAACTGCTGGTATAGAAGTGTATGTTGAAAAGGTTTTTGCAAAGTGCTTGAAATATATCCACAGTGTACCCTACTGGAAAAGAACAGAAATGTACATGCACTATTGTAACTGTTTAGATGTATGTATTTTAACAGTGGAAACTAGGATAGAGGAGGTTAACCTCAGTCTAGTGCACTTTAGAAAAATAGCTGAAATTAAATTACTTTATAGGCTAGGCTAGAGACACAGAGTCTGTGCTAAGAAGCTTTCTGTATTGTCTTGGAAGTGTTTTATTGTTTTATGACTTCCAGCATTTGCCAAAGATCAGAGGAAAAGCCCTTGTCTATGAATTTTTACAGGTAGATTCTAAATGCTACCAGCTGCCATCAGTGGTTGTGTTGGGCATGGGGACTAGAAGTCAGATGACAAAAAATTGTCATTCTGCAGGCTAGCCCAGCAGTAATATTTGAGAACTCTCTGAGAGACACAGCATTCTGTATTCTGTATTTGACCTGAAAACAACAACTACAGAAGATCCATTCATCACATCTGCCTTGGTCTATAAGTAAGTTTCTAGGGCATAGTAACTCTCTTAGATATAGTCAGGAATATAGCAAAGCTTAGCTTAGATATTTTTCTTTATTTATTTGAGACTGTCCTGCAATGTAATTTTAAATATTTCCTGTGATTTTGAACTCTGATGTCACTGTAAATATATATTTATTATTTTCTTGTTCTTTTATTATTTATTATTAAATATATTTAAACCTTTCATTCTGGCTGATCTGTGTAGAGATATTTAAGTTCTGAGAGTACTTGCATATTTATTTAGTGACAGTGTGTAGCCCATTCCTGATAGCCTTGCTCTTGGTCAAACTAAATTTTGTATTAATATTAACATTACACAGTAAGATTGGACACCCTTTGTTAAGGGCCTTAAAGTAGCTGATAAGGAGCTGATTTGTGGCAATGATAGCTACCTTATAGTCTGGGAAAAAGGGGGCATAGCTAGTAAAGCTGAGTCAGCCTTTCCCAGGTGTGTGTGTGTGTGTGTGTGTGTGTGTGTGTGTGTGTGTGTGTGTGTGTGTGTATGTGTGTAAATCAAACCTCAAAGAGTGTGTGTGTGTGTCAGCTACTTGGGCAGGGACACAAAGCACTGGTTGGACAGAGAGGGTGCTGCAGTTCCTGGCTTGGCCAGTCAGCTGAGATCTCAACCCTTTAACTATGTCAGTGGATCATCGTATTGGGGATCTGGAGAAAAAGGGGGAAACCAGCCCTGGACTTAATGTGGTCTTTGTGTGCTCTTAAGTGAAATTGGATGATGCAGAAAGCTGCATCTGGGAATACTGTGTGTGTACCTTGTCATACTCTCAGTGTATATCCCCCACTGGTGCTAGTGGTGAGGATTGAGACTCCTTGAGTACTGCTCCAGTGGTGGCTCATCATAATTGAAAGAAAGGGTTACTGTACAGAAAGCGGAGGGAGGACTGCAGGGTGAGGTAATATAGCAATTGTTAGTGCCCAGAGCCTTCCATCTGGCACTTCTAGACATAGCCCATGACATTCCTTTTGCAGGCCATATGTGCATAAAGCATACTAAGAGATGCATTGTGCAAAACTTTTATTGGCCTGGGATTGCAAAGGATGTAAAAGGGTACTGCAGGACCTCTGAACAGTACCGCAAGGTAGGCAAGGCGAGAGACAAGGTCAAGGCTCCACTGATGCCTTTGCCTGTGAGCCATTTCAGAGGGTAGTCATGGATATTTTAGGGCCTTTGAGAACTCCAAGTTCTACAGGGAAGAAGTATATCCTGGTGCTGGCGGATTATGCTACCAGATACCCTGAGAGGGAGGTAGTGACTGACCGAGGCAACAACTTTATGTCCCACCTGCTGGCTTGTCTGTGGAAGAGTTGTGGGGGTGAAGCATCTGAAAACCACCCCCTACCATTCCCAGACTAATGGTCTTGTGGAGAGGTTAAACTCTACATTAAAGACTATGCTACAGACAGTTATGGACCAGTTTAAAAGGGAGTGGAACAAATATTCACCATATTTATTATTTGCCTATAGACAGGTACCTCAGAAATCTACAGGCTTTTCACCCTTTGAGTTGTTTTATGGGCATAATGTGAGGGGGCCTTTAGATTTGATTTGTGATGAGTGAGAGGGTGAGCATGAATCCCACAAGGAGTCTGCTATGCTATATGTCCTAAACTTCAAGACAAGGCTTAGGGAGCTCATGGCTTTGGCCCAGGAGAACCTTGCAGTAGTTCAACAACAGAAAAACAATTTGGTATGACAGGAATGCTTGAGCTCAAGTGTATATTGTGGGACAACAGATTATGGTGCTCATTCCTGTCAGACACAATAAGCTGTAGATCATTTGGGAGAGGCCCTTCAAAGAGGTAAAGAAAGCTGGTGATGTTAACTACATGGTAAACTTAGTAGGCAGGAGGCAGGGCCATAAGTTGTACCATGTGAACATGATGAAACCTTATCTTGATAGGGATGCCTTGGTGCTGAGTATTCACAGTGGATGGCAGAAGGAGTCTAAGGGGGATCTGGTGACTGACCTACTCAGTGAAGCTTGGACTAGCACTTCTGTGGGAGAGGTAGCAATATTTCAGTGGCTATCCCCTATTCAGATTAAAGAAATATGAGCAGTGTTACAGGAATTTGGGACCATGTTCACCTGGAAACCTGCATATACTGACCTAGTGCAGCACCATGTGAATATGGGACCTCAAAGGCCTATCAAGCAAGCTCTTTGTTGGGTGCCTGAGTGAGTGAAACAGACTTTGAAGGAGGAGATAAAGTTGATGTTGGAGCTGGGGGCAAGAGTCCATTAGTTTTTGGGTTTCCCCAGTAGTAATGGTATCGAAAGAAAGATGGTAGTGTAAGATTGTGCATAGACTACAGTACGTTAAACAGTTATGCAGAGTCAGATGCATACCCCATGCCTAGATCAGATGAAGCTTTAGAACAGCTAGGTGGGGCTAACTATCTACCACTTATGATCTGACCAAGGGATACTGGCAGGTGCCTTTGATTCCCATTGCTAGAGAGAGATCAGCTTTTGTAACACATTTTAGATTAGATGAGTTTACAAGGATGCCCTTTGGGATGAAGAATGCCACAGCAACCTTCCAGAGGTTAGTAGATCATATCATAGTAGAAGCAGGAGATTATGCTTTTGCCTATTTGTAAGATATTGCCATTTACAGTCATTCCTGGCAAGAGCACCTTCAACATGTCAGGGATGTCTAAGGTAGATTAAAAAGGGCAGGGTTGACCATTAAGCATAGTGTCAGCTGGGTATGGCAGAGGTCTCCTACCTAGGACATAGAGTAGGGAGTGGTAAGATTAAACCAGAATGTGTGAAACTGGAAGCTATTCAGGTGTGGCCTGTTCCAGTTACCAAAAAGCAGGTGAGAGCTGGGACAGCATGGCATTATAGGAAATTTGTGCCTAACTATAGTACAAAGCTGCACCCCTTTCTGACCTAACAAGGAAAAACAAGCCAGATAAAGTTGTGTGGACTGCAGATTGAGAGCAGGAATTATAGAAGCTTAAATAGGTTTTGGGAGGACCCCCTGTGTTAGCCAGTCCATATTACAGCAAGGAATTTGTTGTACAGGTGGATGATACAAATTATGGGGTGGGGGATGTACTCAGCAAGATTTCCTCTGAGGGAGAAGAGCATCTCATTGTATACCTTATCAGCCATAGTCTGCAACCCAGGGAGGAATGTTATGCAGCTGTAGAGAAAGAATACCTAGCCATAGTACGGGCATTGCAAAAACTTTAGCCTTAACTATATAGAAGAAAATTCACTGTGATTACAGACCATAACCCTTTAACATGGCTAAACAGAGTAAGGAAAATGCCAAGTTGCTGAGGTGGAGCATAGGTCCACAGGCATATATCATGAGGGTGCAGCACGATAGTAGGATCAATAATGCTAATACAGATGGACTGCCAAGAAGGGGTATGGGTTGATACATTTTCAGTCAGACCCATTTTGTCAAGTGATGATTTTCTAGGGTCACTTGAAAATGTAGCTTGAGTCTTCAAAGTGTGTGGGTGTGTAAAGATATTAGATATTGGTATCTGTGCTAGCATGACTGGCTGAAATTTTGTAAATACTTGCAAATAACTGTAAATTACTCTGTGTTATATATGCCAGCATGACTAACTATAATTTTGTAAATGAGTTTGTTTTTTGGTTATTACTTTGATTTACGTAAGATGTCTGAATCAAACAGTGTTCTTCTGGTCGTGTTTTTTTTAAAAAAAGAATTCTGAATGTAGATTATGCCAGTCAGCTGACCTAGGTATGATGTCATCATGTGCCAGAGCTAAAAGGAATGGAATCTCCACAACAACTGCTTTGTTTACTTTTTAAAGTCTGATATGAGAGAGTAGAATCCTCATAACAGGTTTCTGTGACTTTAAAAAAATCTGCTATAAAAGCAAGTTCTGAGTCAGTTAATGTTCAGTAGTTGTTATAGTTGTTCAGTTGTTGTTGAGTAGTCAGTCATTGTTTTCCAGATCAGTAGTCATCACTCAGAGTTTTCCAGAGCTATTCAGCAGAAATAGGAGTTGCTATTCCAGTCGTTGGGGACCAGACAACAGTCTGAAGAGTAGACATATATTCTTATTTTGCCTTGCAGAAGTAAGAATATTATCTTGCCTTGCTGAGTTAATTAGATTAGACAGGGACAGTTAATCTTTAGACAGTTAGGGAACTACAGTTAGTTAGAGTTTGTCTGTGATTAGTGTGAAACCAGTCCTACAGTCTTATTTTCATAATTCCTGTGTGTGAAATGCTGTGGTTTATTGGAATCAGTTATTCCGTGTGTATATATGTTTTAAATAATTTTATTTATCATTAAATATTTTACTACCTGTTATTGTGGCTGGTTATTTATAAAGTACTTTTAGTAACCTGACAGTGTTTATGCTTATTGTGATAACACAACGGCTGCTCCGAATAGCCTTACTGCTTGGATTACATGCTACAATTTGAGGACCTGGAGTGAAACATATAGACCAGTCCCAGGTTTGGAGCTTGTTTCCATTGTACTCTTAGGGGAAATTGTGTATTCATATCCCTGCTTTCAGTGATGCTCCCTTACCAGAGACAGTGGTGAGACTGAGGCCCCTTAGTTACTGCCCCAGGTTTAAGTGGGGTAATCACAGAGTATATCAACACAAACAATAAAAAGCTGGAAAAAATGGAAGACACTTTGAAAAGATATTCAGATAAGGTGACAGAACTGTAGAACTCAGAGGGTGAAATGAAGAAAATGCTGGATGAATATGAGACTGTACAAGAACAGATGTTTCAAAAAAAAATAATAGAATTAGAGGACAGATAACATAGGGAAAACCTATTTTCTGTTGTACTAGAGAAGCTGGAAGGAACAGACTGTATTAATTTTATGAATGTACAAATAAGTAACTAGACTGATATTCCACAACAAAAATTAATTGAAAAGGCACATTGTGTGCATGCTCCAAACCTAGCTATGAGAAAATAACCTAGACTTTTAATAGCAAAATACAATCTTACCAGCAGAAGGAGCTGATTCGGACAAAACTGTGGCAGAAGGACAAAGTACTAAAAGTGGGAGAGAGCAGAGTGTTTGTGGAGAGAGACTGCTCATTGCACACCAGGCAGAAGAGGAATACATTTATTCCATTTTATAGGGCATGCCGTGAAGCCTGTGTGCGATTCAAACTGCATCCAGCTATCTTCAAAATATTTTTCTCTGGAGGAACAAAAACATTTTTTGATGAAGTACACGCTAAGGAAGAAATACAAAAAATTGTCCAACAAAAAGTGAGCTGTGAAACAGAAGAAAATTCTGTTTCTTGTTCTTCCTGTTATAAAGACCACAGAGAGACCATGCCAGTGAAACCTTTCCCAGTGTTTCAATGGAAAATGATTGAGGGAGAGAAAAAAACACAGAAGTTGACTAGAAGAAGAAGAGTTCACTGGAGATGAAGCAGAGACAGGGTTTGGGAGATGGAGATGAACAGGAATCAAACTATGAGCTTTGGCCAGCTAAGACCTACATGAAATCAAATCAACTGGACGTATAAGTGAATTTAAGTAAATCTTTATCTGCACTTTTTTTCAAATAATACAGCATTTACATTGATTTATTTGTGTTGCATTGAATACTATCTAGCTGGAAGTTGTGGCTCTGTTTTTTCAGTTACTTCTCCACCCACCCAAAGTAAATCTTTATCTGCACTTTTTTTCAAATAATACAGCATTTAAATTGATTTATTTGTATTGCTTTGAATATTATCTAGCTGGAAGTTGTGGCTCTGTTTTTTCTGTTAATGCTTGTTAGAATTCTTGAGTAGCCAGTGATAAGTGGGGGTAGTTTACTTCATTGTTATTCGGTTTCTGCCTTATATAAGTGGTACATTTTGGATTATTTTCTGCTTAAACTCTGAGCTTTGGCCAGCTAAGACCTACATGAAATCAAATCAACTGGACGTATAAGTGAAGTTAAGTAAATCTTTATCTGCACTATTTTTCAAATAATACAGCATTTACATTGATTTATTTGTGTTGCATTGAATACTATCTAGCTGGAAGTTGTGGCTCTGTTTTTTCAGTTACTTCTCCACCCACCCTCCCTGCTTTTGTTTTGGTGTTACTCTTGGTGGCTTTGAAAATGCCCGCTCCTCTTCTAAATTTGCATTTGGATTCTCCTCCTGAGCCCATCTCATTTGCTCACTCAAAAAAAAAATTGTACTTTTTTTTATCTACTTTTACTGTATTTGTGTTTCTTCCTACTTTATTTTGCTTTTGCGTCATCTTAAAAGTATTCAATTGTATTTATTACTGCTTGGTGTAATTGTCATTTTAAGCCTTTTGGTTTAAGCAGTTGGGCTTCAGACCAGTTGTTTTACATTAAGAAGGTTTGTGGTCTGCACTGTTGTGGCAGGACAGGCTTCTAAGTTGGGAACTGCTGATTGAAGGCTCAGGGTCTGTTATTCTAAAAGTGTATGAGTTCTGATCTAAGCACTTGGGTTTCAGGCCAGTTATTTTGCATTAAGAAGATTCGTGGTCTGCACTCTTGTGGGAGGAGAGGCTGGACTCTGCCCTTTTGAGCTGGGAATTTCTGGCTAAAGGCTTATAGTGTCTGCAAATTTGAACTGTTTCTTACTGAAATTGGTGTGCCTTGTTTGCTCCAGCATAGACTTGATCCAGGCCTGTTGAATCTAGCTTTGTTTGCATAACTTGAGCACTAATCCAGGCCTTTTTAAAAGTATTCAATTGTATTTATTACTGCTTGGTAGTAACCTGATTAAAATGTAGCTATCATTCTAAGCCTTTTGGTTTAAGCACTTGGGCTTCAGACCAGTTGTTTTACATTAAGAAGGTTTGTGGTCTACACTGTTGTGGGCAGGATAGGTAGCTTACATCCTTCTAAGTTGTGAACTGCTGATTGAAGGCTCATTGTCTGTTATTCTAAAAGTGTATTAGTTCTGGTTTAAGCACCTGGGCTTCAAGCCAGTTATTTTACATTAAGAAGGTTCGTGGTCTGCACTCTTGTGGGAGGAGAGGCTGGACTCTGCCCTTCTGAGCTGGGAATTTCTGGTTAAAGGCTTATAATGCCTGCATATATGAACTGTTTCTTACTGAAATTGGTGCGCCTTGTTTGCTGTAGCATAGACTAGATCCAGGCCTGCTGAATCTAGCTTTGTTTGCATAACTTGAGCACTAATCCAGGCCTTCTTAAAAGTATTCAACTGTAATTATTGCTGCTTGGTAGTAACATGATTTAAGTGTAGCTATCATTCTAAGCCTTTTGGTTTAAGCACTTGGGCTTCAGGCCAGTCATTTTACATTAAGAAGGTTCGTGGTCTGCACTCTTGTGGGAAGAGTGGCTGGACTCTGCCCTTCTAAGCTGGGAATTTCTGGTTAAAGGCTTATGGTGCCTGCATAGTTGAACTGTTTCTTACTGAAACTGGTGCGCCTTGTTTGATGTAGCATAGACTAGATTCATGCCTGCTGAATCTAGCTTTGTTTGTATAACTTGAGCACTAATCCAGGCCTTCATTTTTGGAGAAAGTTCCCCTGCACCCCAGTGGCAGGAGTGTGTAGTTAGAACTTGTCTGATTGAAGACTACAGGAAAAGGGCTCAGTTTTGAGATTTTGTTTACTTGTTAATTGGGTAATTTGTTTAAAAGCCTTTTCTGATTGCTTGTAGTCATCTAAACCTGTTTTAAGTGTATTTTTTACTGTTTGTAGTAGCTTAAAGCTGCTTTAAGTGTATTTTTTACTGTTTTTGCCTTATCTTTAAAAAAAACAAATTTTACTTGTTTCCCACCTTTCTAAGCTAGTATAGTCCAATTTTCAGGCTAGTGCTGAATTCAGGGCTGTGTTACAATTTTCTGAGTTGCCCATACCTTACTTGGATAGAGGGAGGTTTCTCTGTTCACCTGTGAGAAAGGGAGCTTTAAGCAGCCATCTGTCCCTGGAGGAGTGGTTCCAGCCCAGAAGTTAGTAGTTTATAGGCCATTTTGGGCTAATTTCTATATCTTTCATTTCCCTGCTGTAAAAAAAATGTGTTTGCACAGTTTTGCATGACTGGGCAGCACCAGTTAGCTAGGGCTAAATGTATCCCGGCTCCACCAAGTCTCCTCTTCAGTTTTTTCCTTGAAAGTAGTCTAACTCTCAACCTAAGCACTTAAAAGCATCCTACAGTCCAACACTTGCTCAGACCTAATAGCAAGCACTAATATACCCCAACACTTGATTGCCCAGCAGGGCAAGGCTCATTATTCACCTCTCACCAACCAAGTGACTAAGCAGCTCACCCTACTATTCTGGCATGACCAAAGGGCAATTTCAGGTATACTCTCCAGTCCAGCTGGTGAACCTGGGTATCCTGAGGCAATGTTACAACTGCCTCATGTACACAGATAACTCTCTCCTCCTACCACAAAACATTAACATATGCGAGAGATGCAATTATATAGCTAAATTGGAGGTTAAGCTCTCTCCACCCAAGACTGGAACAGGCAGTCATGAGGAGAAGGTTAACACTTGCACCACATCTCCAGCCTCACATTGACATACTAAACCAGCACTGGCAAAAATACACATAAATACACTAAATCATACTCGGAGGCTCTAAATAAAAACCTGCAAAAGCATCGCAGACTTCCAAAGCAGGCACCCAAAAAACTTGCACCTCCCGTCACAAACCAGACAACACATAAAACACAAAATCAGTGTGCCGCACAACCACAGCCCTTAAGGTTAAATAACATACCTAACACACTAGTAATAGGTGACTCTATAGTCAGGCACACTGATGTCCCACTCACTAGGCTGGACAAGGAGAAGGTTACTGTTAGCTGCCTGTCGGGAGTCAGAATCTGCCATATAACACAAGCACTCAGGTCACTCCAGAACAAGTACAAATATGACTCTGTCATTGTTCATGTTGGTGTGAATGACCTGAGACGTACCTCCCTGGACTACATGAAAAGAGACATGGAATAGCTCTCTGATCATGTATCCCAGGCGAGTATGACTCTGACCCTGAGTAGCATCCTGCCCTTACCAAGAATGATACCGCAGTATAAAGAAAAAATTATCAGTTTCAATAGTTGGCTAAGCTTCTGGTGTCATTCAAAGGGGATCCAGTGTCTGTCAGCCTGGGAAGACATGCTTGACAGGCCTCGTTGCTTCACAAGAGATGGCTTGCACCTGTCACCCCTAGGCTTTCAAATACTGGCCAAGGCTCTTGCTGCCCCCATAGTGCCTTTTTTAGGCAAGGCTCAAAAGTCAAACCCATCTCCATAAACAGCACAAATAAAAAAATGAGGGTTATACTACTCAACACCAGGAGTTTAAATCTCAAAATGCATGCACTCGAAGCACTCCTCAGTATGGAGAGCTTTGGCATCTGTGCAGTAACTGAAACCTGGTTCAAGGCTCCACAGTGCACCCCAGCACTACCAGGCTACAACTCATACCACACATTTTGGCCACAGAACATGGACCGAAACACAAAAGGAGGGGGTGTATCTATATTCATCAAGGATACCTACACCTCCAGGTTAGTGGTGCAGCATGATACCTCCGAGATCTACCATGTGCAACTAACATCAGGCAAATCTGCAATGCAAATTGTGGCCTGCTACAGATCACCCTCCATGACCCAGGACCACCACTCCGCCTTTCTGGAGACACTGGAAAACATGAAGGTCCTACCAAACACCCTGATATTGGGCGATTTCAATTACCCTATCATTAACTGGGAAAACTACTCAAGTACAAACTCCCAGGTCCAGCGCTTCCTGGAATTTATCAACTCAAATGCCCTGGATCAGCTGGTAAACTCCCCTACCAGAGGTGAAAACATATTGGACCTGGTCATCACCAGCATGGGCGACAGGTGTTCCACACCAGAGGTCAACCCATCACTGGTTAGATCAGACCATAAACTAATTACTCTGGATGTCCACACCACACCACCACCTCCAACCAAGGAAACCACAGTGAAAAACGTTTCTATAGCAAACTTCATCTTACTTAAGACAGAGGTGGTAAGTTTCACAGCCCCCAAGCTAAAGGATAACAGTGTCCAAGATGCAGGAACCTTTACAAATGCACTCTATGAGCACCTACAATGATGCATGGATCATGCCATCCCTAGCAAAACCAAGACTCACTCCCCTGAGAGAAGGAAACCAGTCTGGTGGACCCCTGCCATAAAAAGGCTATACAATAGAAGGAGGAAACTAGTTCAGAAAAAAAGCAAATCCCAAGAAGGAAATACATCCCCGATGAGTAGCAGTAAGAAACTAAGGTCCCTCATAAAATCCGCCAAGGCTAACTTCGAAAGAAAAATAGCCAAGGATTCGTAAGATAACCACAAAGCCTTCTTTAGCTATGTCAAGAATCTAAGTGGTAACTCACAGATATGCTCTGAGCTAGTGCAAAATAGCACAAAATATACTGAACCCGCTGATAGATTCAGTGCAAACTTCACCTCCCTCTCACTCCCAAAAGGGCCCACAACAATGCCAGAAAAGTGTAGTGTCCCAGAAATCACAGATGCACAGGTGAAAACAGCCCTTTCAAAAGCCAAAAGCACAGCATCAGTGGGGACAGATGGTGTCCCAGGCTGCATCTTGCACGAACTACAGAACAAACTAACCCCCCACCTAAACACACTGTTCAACCTCAGCCTCTCCACAGGCTACGTGCTCATAGAAAGGCACACAGCAATGGTTATTCCGCTCCACAAAGGAGGGGCCACAACTGACCCTGGTAACTATCGCCCCATAAACCTCACTAGCCTGGTCTGCAAGGCTATGGAGGACATCATCATAGAACTCATTAACAAAGACATTGGGAACCTCCAAACACTTGACCCAACTCAGTTCGGCTTTGTTAAGGGCAGATCATGCCTACTAAACCTGGTTGACGTCTTCAAAACAGGCACCAAGGCCATAGATGAGGGGAAGGTAGTTCACACAGCCTACCTTGACCTTGCCAAGGCTTTTGACACCATTCCGCACTCGGGAATTATAGGAAAACTCACCAGCCTGAACATAAACCCCTACGTCATGAGATGGGCTTCCAACTGGCTTACAGACAGAACTCACACAGTAAGAATAGCGGGCTCCAGGTCTGACTCTAAACCAGTCATAAGTGGTGTCCCACAAGGCTTGGTCCTGTGACCTCTACTGTTCGGCATATACTTCTCAGAAGTACAGGCAAACACAGGAGGACTATGGCTAACCAAGTTCGCCGATGACTGCAAACTGGGAGCCACAATTGACTCTCTGGCTGACATGGACATTCTCCAAAAGGGCCTTACTGAGACGGACATCTGGTGTCAAAGTCAAGCTAAATGCCAAAAAATGCATAGTCATTCCGTTTGGGAAAAACAAAATACCTATGAATTACCAGGTAATAAGAGATCTGGGAACCCAGGTAGATAGTAATCTCTCCTTTGACAATCATATTGCCAAAGTAGTTAGGAAATCCTTCTATGTAGCCCATCTAATTACTAAAGGGTTCACATCTAGAAATAAAGAGGTTATAGTGCCCCTCTACTCATCACTCATCAGACCCATTATAGAGTACAATGCCCCGTTTGGGATGTACCTCACAAGACACTTCCAACAGCTGGAAAGACCACAAAAGTACCTCACCAAGAGGATTACTGGCCTGAAACATATGTCCTATGCAGCCGGACTGGAAAAACTCCAGCTGTATTCAGTGGCATATCGCTTACTCAGAGGTGATCTCTGCCTGACTTACAAAGCCATGTCCAACTCAGAATTGATGGACACGCTCCACCTAAAGAAATCCAAGTCACTGCGAGCCACTCACTCTAGTGAGCTAAACCTCGCCACAACAATAAATAGAACATGCTGGAGGGATACATTCCTGTCACAGAGACTCCCATGCTTTGGAACAAAATGCCTAACTACATTAGGCAGAGCCCCTCACTAACACTCTTCAAGAGAAACCTTGACGAGTGGATGGGTAACGAAAATACACCCCTGGGATCACTTCATTGGCTCTTCTTGACAGAGGCTCAGTTAATTAATCAATGGGGTGGTGAAAGCTAACACACTCTGGCTAGGCTTATAAATGCCCTCAGGCAGATAGCCTAGTACCTACCTATGAACCTAAAAGAATCTGGAAACATTGAACTTTCTTGGACTTAGTTAAACTTGTAGGGGGCTCTAAAGCATATGCCCTAATTCATGTCATTAACATTTGGAGACTAAAATCAGTAACCTAAAATCTGACATATGTGGGATTACAAAGCAGTAATTATATTTATGAACTAAGAACAAGAAAATATGGAAATAGTGTACTTGTTTGGACTTTGTTAAACTTGTGGGGGACTCTAAAGCATATGCCCTATTTCATGTTGTTAATGTTCGGAAAAATACTCAGGAGAGGGGAAAAGGAGGGAGAGAGTTAACTGTAAGTAAAACAAAATTTTTCTTAACAGTATTACCTAAGTGGTGCATGATTTTCTCTGCATGTTATAAAGTAAAGTTTTTTCAGTTATTTTTAAGTGTAATGGGGATACTAATATAAATAGATGCTTCTGTTTATTCTTTTTGTTTTTTTTTTTTCCCCGTCTCTCTTTCTGCTTGTTTAGTTTTAAGAAATGCAGGCACTGCACTGTAAAATAAAAAAGGTTCTGGTTAAAAGAGCATGATAAAAGAAAAATTAACATGCTTTATCTCATTCTTGCATAGGGGAATGGATGTGTTAGCTTTATATAGTAACACGTTATGAGAGAAAGCAAGTAAATGATAAAGAATATTAAATATTATAAGATTTTTTTTTTCTAGTAAACAGTCCTGTATCTGGTTCTCATATCACTAGCAGACAATCTGATTAAGAGAAATGGCTTAGAGAAAATGTTTTCTGAAAGTATTCAAGTGTTTTCCAGCTGGGAGGGCTATAAAGATAAGGCAAAACCAGCAGACCTCCCAACCGTCCCGAATTATCCGTTTTTTTGCCGAGTTTTGGGGTAACAAATGGGGTACCACGATTCCCGAGTGGCACCCCTTCATTTCCGATTTTCCCAGCGTTTTTTTTTTATTTTGTGTTCTGCATTTTGCTGACGTCACCATGCATGCGTGATGATGTCAGCTCCATCAGCCTGTCAGAATTCAGCACTCATTGTGCATGCATTTCCAGTGTGTTTTTGAATGCATGCGAGTAAGGAAGGAAGTAAGGACTGCTTTTCAAAAGTTATCTTGCTGCCTGCGAGAAGGACACACTTTTAAATGGATTATTATGGGAATCTGCGAGCGCAGAGCAGAACGGACAAGTTCAGGTAAGGTGTGTGTGTAAAAAAACAAAAAACTCTCATCAAAAATAGCAAATTAATATAATTTGTCAGGCAAACTCCTGTGTAGTAAATTACTGGTACTCCTATATAATACCTTGAGGGTACTGTTCCTTAATCAGAAGTTCCATTGTTAAGCCGAGTGAGCCGAATATTGCAATAAACCTTTCTCTAGCTTCTTTGGTTGGCAGCTTAAGTAGAAATAGTACTTATCATCTGGCAAATTAACCTGAATGTTTAACCAAGAGATTTGTTCCCCTGCATTATGAATTTCAATGAAAATCTTTGAACAGTTTTCTTTCATCTGTGCCCCTCCTCAAAGAAGTCAAACATTGATTTTCCAATATACAAGATGTAACTTCTAACACACATTCTGCCAAAAAATACCCTCTGTCTTAGTGGGAGATAATATTGCGTCACTTTATAATAAAGTAGTTGCAAAAACATTCTAAAGAAAATAGTTTATAGTGCATACAAATATAAAGCTTGAGGGAGAAAAATATAGCTTAGCAAGGATTTTGACATTAGTGCTCTTTTGCTTATTTTTTTTTTTCATTTGCTACAGCATATACATTTCCACTTAGTCATAGAACTTAAACCACTTTGAGTTGTCTGAACCAAATGAAGAAAATGCTGATTCATTGTTCCAGTTATGCTAATCCAATATCAATGCATACACTGTTTCTCTTCCTAAAATTATTTTTTTGTACTTTTTCATATCTAGTTCTATAATATTCTGCAACTGTAATTTATTTCTAATCCAAAGTAATATCCCAGCAGTCCTTTAAGCTTTGTAATAAGTCAACTGCACAAGCTTATGAGTTTTTGTGACACACAAAAGACCCCCCCACACACACACACACTAATACTAATGTTAAAAGAAATAATCATTAGCAATGGCTGCAATACCTGAACAATGACCAGAGGAACTAATTGATCACCCGTGTTGGAAACTTTCTGTACTGTAGCAGCCTGCTCTTATATCCTTTAACCAGTAGCCATATCATTGAATCTGAAACTATGTCACTGGTAAATCATTTCAAAGTATTGAGAAGTCTCATAGCAGTCATGATTGTGTGCAAGCATTTGATGTTTGTGGCATATAAAAATGAAATGCTCATATTGAGTCATATTAAGTTACTAGGCTTATGAATAAAATTTACCTATTAGCCTGGAAACTGTCTTCCCAGTTTTATGCTTGATTCTTTTTTATCGGAATCCAGAATGGGTCTAAAAGCTGGCAAAAAATTGAAATTTTATTTTTAATAAATGTGTATTGCACAATCTGGTGATGCTTTGAGTTACAAATCTGCCTTTAATCTATGTAACAGATACTTATTCATAGATTAGTACTAGGCTAACTGTCCTTGCGAGCCATTTTTTTAAGCCTAGCCAATTATCCCTTGGGAGACTCAAACCCTGCACCTTGTGTTTGTAAGACCAACACCTTAACTATTAGGCAACCCTCCTAACCCCCCCAGGGTTAGGTGGTATTAACAGGGTGATGTGTGCTGACATGATACTAATGCCATGATAAAATGTAAAATAGTTCAAAAGAATCTCCCTTGTGAAATGCATTGAACACAAAACATTAATCCCCACTTTTGTGTCAGTATGAGCTTCATTGGTTTGGTCGACAGGGATTTTGGTTGACATCTGTGTAATTGACTGCATTTGGTCGATTATACAGGTAGCTGACAAGTGTGTGAGATCAACAATCCCTCTGGCATTGCTTTGTTTAGCAGATGTCTATTAATGGTTGTGCATTGTGCTAAAATGTAAAAATAAAATCCAAATTGTCATTGTAGAAGTAAAGAAGTATGCAAACAGTAGTGTTTATGGTAAATGGGGTGAAATAACCAGGTAATTGGACATTGGAATGGCTACAGGGGGACTCTGGTGCCATATTTTAGTTGTCTGTTCTTCAGTTTGCTTTTGAAAGTTGCTATCCCATAATTCCATTGGAGTGGGTGGGGTTACGTAATTATGTATGCAAATTTTATGTTAATCAGTGTACAGATTTGTACCTATTTTTCATGGGCCTTGTCAAGATTTTTGATATTTCCAGGTTGAGAGGTATAAAAACCATACAGCGCTTAATAGAATCACAGGCGTCTTAGCATGGATAACCTTTCTTTCTGTTTAGCTCGAGTTTGTGTGTGTGGCCGTCAGTTTAGAAAGGATAAGGTAAAATCTTACCATAATCATAGATGTCCTTCTCTTCTATATGCTGCAGTATCAATTAAATGGGGGAGTTCACCTCTGGTTGACTCATATGTCCAGCTGTTATACCAAAGTTAAACTGCTACTGTGAAAGTACATGTGTAGTGCTGCAACACACAGCATACGTCACCCATAAACGGACATCAGGTATAAAGTGGACGTCAGCACATAACTTTCTCAGAACTGAATGCTGCCAAGCACCTGCCTGAAAAGGTGTGAGTATACAGAGGTCAGGCAAGTATCGGGGGAAGGTGAGGGGAACTATATTGCAGCATATAGAAGATAAGGACATCTATGGTTATGGTAGGATTTTACACAACTATTGTATGTCCTTCTATTCATATACTGCAGTATCCATAACATGAGGGAGAATGCCAAAGCTCATGCAGAAGAGGGAATGGGAGGAGAAACAGAGATATTTTCCACAAATCCATGCAGGATAGCCCTGGAAAATCCTGCTTTAGACCTGGAGACAATATCCAATTTGTAATGTTTGGTAAAGGTATGAACAGATGACCATGTAGCTGCCTCCAAAATGGAAGCTGTATCCAGACCTCTAAAGAAGGCCCCAGAAAAAGACACAGTTCTAGCAGAGTGTGCCTTAACTGGTGAAGGAAGATCCTTCCCACTTGCAGTGAAACAGAAGGTAATGGCTTTAGAAATCCAGAAGGAAATAGTTTGCTTGGAAACCAGAATCCCCAGAGCTCTTGCGTTATAAGAAATAAAAAGCCTATCACATTTATGGATGGACTTGGTTTTAGCCAAGTAGTATCTGCGCTGTCTGTGCACATCTAGCATCTTACCATAACCACAGATGTCTTTCTCTTCTAAATGCTGCAGTATACTTTCCCCCTGTCTTCCCCCTTATACTTGCCTGACCTCTGTATACTCACTCCTTTTCAGGCTGGTGCTTGGCGCCATTCATTTCTGAGGAAAGTACATCCTGACATCCACTTTATACCCAATGTCCATTTATGGCTTTCTGAAAGCATTCAAGTGTTTCACCACAAACTACAAAACAAAAACCAGCTTGATAGAGACAACATGGGTTTAATAAAATAGATTTCCTTAAAAACAACAATACAGGATTTTGTCCCACCAAGATATATCGGAACATCATCAGATACACTCAATAAAAGCAAAACACGGCTTTCAGTAATATAAAATCCAATCATTAAATAGAATACATCACACACCCTTTTTCTACCCCCAATTGGCAAGCTACATTATGACACCCCCCCACACAGTTCCTACTCTCAAGGCCAACTCATTTCTTGTTTAAATATATGCAGTGCATAAAAACACATCCTAAAACATTTCATATTCATGTTGCATCTTTATATTTAATATTTAATAACAACATGAACTTCATCTCATACATGCTTTCAATTTAAGCAGGCACAATAATGACTCTGCTTCATTTATACCTGTCCATGTCTGTGCTCCAAGCCGCAGCTGCCAGTAAAGCTCCACTTTTTCAAGCAGCAGCAGCCATGCTCCACCTCTACCTGAAACTTGCAATGTTTCTAAAACAATAAACTTAAACTTACGTTCATTATAAGCATTAACATGTCTGGTCAGTGTGTTGGTTAATTTATTGTTATGAATGTCGGATAGATGTTCACTTATCCTGCATTTTAATTTATGGTCTGTCTTGCTTATGTAAAAACATGGGCAAGACTGACACAATGCACAATAAACCACTCTCGTGGAATTGCAATCTGGTTTGCCATAAATGGCAATACTTTGATTATTAATTGCAACCTGTCCAACATCCAAAATATGTTTGCAAAAGGTACAGGCTCCACATTTTCTCATGTATCCTACTTTCTTGCTTTTCTTAGTACACTCCATTATCTGCTTAAAATTGCAACCTTTTCTATATACTAGTATTGGTTTATCCCCCATTTTTCTCTCTAATGGAACAATCATTCCTCAAAATGCTCCAATTTTTTATTAAAATTTCTTTTAAAAGATAGCGGTCAACACAAAATGTGGTTATGACAGCCCTGCCAAAATTCTTAGTTTTGTTTGAGTTGCTAGCCTCTGAACATGATACTTCACTCATAGTAACATTAACTCTATCATTACTACTGTCCCTAGACTCTCTAAACATTGTCAGATGGGGAAGGGCATGATTAAGTAATGGTTTAAAATGCCCAATTTCCTCTTGTGCATGACTTCCCTACGGAGTTCATCCAGTAGCCATAGTGGATAACCCTTATTAACAAACATCATTTCACATTCTTCTATAAATCTGCCCCAATTTGTAGTCATATGGGTTGCTCGCACAAGCTGACCCTTCACTTCATTTCTGAGCAAATAGGTGATTACTTTCAAAGTGTAAATAGGTGTTTGAAAAGGTTGGCTTGTGAAACATTTTAGCAGTATAGCAACCTTCAACCAGATCTTTCCTTACCAGGACATCCAAATATGACATTTGCTGCTGACTAACAGTATGTGTAAAACATAAAAAATCCATAGTCTAGTTGATATACTCCATGAAGGAATGTATAGAATCTGACGAACCTGACCATAAAATAAAAATATCCTGAAAACGAAGGTATAAATCACAACGGGAAACATATGATGATGTAAACAGGAACTTGTATTCCCACATCAGCATCACAATGATTGTATACAAGCCCCTGCAACAAGACCCCATGGCAATACCTTATTTTTGGAGATAAAGATGTTTCTCAAACCAGATAAAATTTGATTTTAAGACCAGGTCCAGTAATAATTTGTAAGCTCATGTTATTAAAGATGCAACATGAATATGATATGTTTTAGGATGTGTTTTTATGCATTGTGTATATTTAAACAAGAAATTAGTTGCTCTTGAGAGTAGGAACTGTGTGTGTGGGGGGGGTGTCATAATGTAGTTTGCCGACTGGCTGTAGAAAAAGGGTGTGTGATGTATTCTATTTAATGATTGGATTTTACATTACTAAAAGGTATGTTTTACTTTTATTGAGTGTATCTGATGAAGTTCCGGTATATCTTGGTGGGACAAAATCCTGTATTATTGTTTTCAAGGATAATCTATTTTATTAAACCCATGTTGTCTCTATCAAGCTGCTTTTTGTTTTTCAGCATTCAAGTGTTTCTCAGCTGGGAGAGCTATAAAGATAAAGCAAAACCGACAGCACTTAATAGAATCACAGGCATCTTAGCATGGATAAACTTTCTTTCTGTTTAGCTGGTGTCTGTGTGTGAGGCTGTCAGTTTAGAACTTATGCTGTGATTAAAGGGTAAAACTTCAATATCTGAAGATGTACATAGTTTTGTGTGTTATTATTAAGTTAGTAGGTTTTAGGGATTATTTTGTGTGTGTGTGTGTGTGTGTGTGTGTGTGTGTGTGTGTGTGTGTGTGTGTGTGTGTGTGTGTGTGTGTGTGTGTGTGTGTGTGTGTGCATGTATTTTTATTTGAGGGTTTTCAATAAAACAAAAAGTTATACAAGATGTGATATAGGCTCAAATGGAGATGAAAAGAAACAGCTGTAAAAAGGATTAACTGCCAAAGAGTGCATGCATGTAACACAAAAGCTGGAACCAGACACTTAACAAAACAGCATAAATACATAAAAGGTGGGAATAATAGTCTCTCAAGAATATGATTCTTTCTATAATGTCTTTAAATGTTAATGGTTTCACTGATAAATACAAAAAAATATCAATGCAAAAAAGAAAGAGTAGGGAATAATATTAAAACATGTAGAGTGCAAATAGCTATGCTATAGGAGACACACTCGGAAAGAACTGAACATGCAAATTTGATAATGAAAGGTTTTCAGGATTGTTATTCAGCAAGGGACTGGAATCTGATTTGCAACAGTGAGGACATGTCTGGGGGGCCCAGAAAGAGAACTATAACAAAGGAGTGTAATTTTTAAAGACATTTATGAAATATTTGGCATGGAAGATGTGAATTCAGTACTAGGATGTCAGAGTGATAAAAAAACAGTGATCTATAACCAATTTGCAGGAAAGTATTGAGGAATATATGGTATTCTTGTGGAAGCTTGGAAGCTAGGATGGAAGAAAGTGATAAAGATCTGAAAGGTTTTGTTTAACAGTATTTTAACAGGAAAAAAAGCCGTGGTGTCTGTAAGAAGGTAAAAACAGGCCCATTTCAGTTTTAAACCATGATTACTAAGTATATATGTCTATAACGGCTAAAAGAATGGCAAAGGTGTTGCCAAATTGGCAGATATGGATCAATGTGGTTTTGTGGAGAGAAGGCAAATATTTGATAACATTAAAAGAACAATGATGATCCAGAGCAAAGGACAGAGATGAGTGTTAGTATCCAGGCTGACAGTGAGGCAAAACTGACAGAGGATATTGAGCTTTCTGTGGAAGGGGAGCTGAGCAGTGTCACAAAAGCTCCATCAGATCCAGCTTCATTCAGGCACATTTAAATACTAGATCATGATTATAAAGTATTAATGCCTATAATGGCTAAAATAATGGCAAAGGTGTTGCCAAAGAGAGATTTGGATAAGTATGTGTTTTGTAGAGATAAGCCAAACATTTGACAATATTAAGAGAACAATGATGATCCAGAGCAAAGGAGAAGGTAAGGAAATACTACTGTTGCTGTTGGATCTTTATGCAGAGAATACATTCAACAGAGTAAACTGGGATTTTATGAGCAGAGCAATGGAAGCATTTGCATTCCCTGATACAGTAATAAGGTTACTTAGAAGTATATAGGAGAGATCGGAGGCAAAATTCAAAGTGGGAGGGTTCATCTCTGATAAACTGTGTCTGAACAGAGGAACCAGGCATGGTGTCCTCTTTCCCCTTTATTTGCATTATATTTAGAATCACTGGCAAAGAAAATAAGGGCTCATAAATTCAAGGATATAACTGGTATGGTAGTCAAAAAAGTTTGGCTTTATTTGCAGACAATATTATTTTGTACCTGATAAACCAGAAAAGGACATCTCAGTGTTGTATAACATACTGAGACAGTTTCAGGATGTTTCAGAATATAAAAACAATGAAGACAAAACAAAGGCTATAGTTGTAATTTATGTACTCACACATGAAATGGTTCAGCAATACCCGAAGTTATAGTGACATGATAAAATGAAATATTTAGGAGTATGGGGTAAAAAGGATTCTATTATAGCAGCTAAGGATATGTGGTAATAGACTAAATGAAACAGAGCCTTACCTTGTGAAAGATAATACAAAAACTGAGAAACTGGAAACACCTGTTTATGGATATGGATAGCAAGATACAAGCACAAAATGTTTTAGTCCTTTTAAGTTTATACACAGGTTTGTCATAGTTTTATCAACCAGAGGAGAAGTTGTGGATAGTAGTTAATAAAGAGTTGAATGATTTTATTTGGGAGAGGAAGAGGGCAAGGGTCAAGTGGGATAAGTTGAGCTTTCCACTTGAACAAGGTGGTTTAGGATTACCTGACTTTCCGAGATATTTTAGATTTACACAGCTAAGGCTCTTATATATAACACAAGCAGAAAGAGATGATGATGAAACACTGAGGGAATTCAAGAAATACGGAGATAGTGGGATTTTGAATGCAGATCCTTAATGAGAATATCAGCAGTCATACAGAATATTATATTCTTAAAGTAGCAGAACGTATCCCAAGAACTAAGCCCACATGGGAATGGAGAAAAGAGATTCTGTTGATTGGGCTGATTGCAATTAGGGGTACAGGGCATAGGCAAGTGGGGGTTGGAATTTACTGGAGGAAACCAACAAAGGAACCAAGATACTGGAAACAAATAATTAGAGAGGGAAAGGTATTTGAATGGGAAGAGGCCAAGAAAACATTTGACTGCAAGCTACAGACTGCCTTTTCTATCAGGAGTTGATATCAGAGTATAGGCAAAGAGAAAGGGATAGGGGAATCCTAAGTAAAAGACATGCACTGGTAGAATTTTTAGTTGAATCCAGTACAGAAGCTGCTGTTAAAACTGGATAATTTGCAAGGCATATAAAATATTGTACAATAACTATAAGAATCAATCAGAGGAGTTTAGAAAAGTTTGAGAAGAAAGACTGAAAAGCAATTCACAAAGAAACAATTGGAGGACATATGTACGGCTCCCAAATATGCAACAAAATCTAGAAGATTTTGTATTTTTGCTTTGAAGCCTTCTCATAGGTATTTTATACTCCAAACAGACTCCAAATAATTCTTCCACAGGTAGATGACAAATGTTGGAGGTATAATGAGGAAGAAAGAGAACTGAGAAAATACATTTTGGAAGTGTAATGAGTTGACAGACTTTAGAAATTCCCTACTGAATACTGTGTCAGAAATACAGGGTGAGCAAATGGATGTAACTAAGAAAGTTATTTTATTGAGCTGGGATACAAGATCTGAATTGCCTACACATAGTAAGGCCTTGTTAAGTTTATTAATTCTGGTGGCTACCAAAAAGCAATTACTAGAAAATGGAAATCAACATCTAAACCAACCATATTTGAAGTAGTGAATATTGTAACAGAGATAAAAGAACAGGAAATGGTAACTTTAAAAAAGGGTAGGAGCAAATTACATAGAAAATGGGAATTGTGGGAACAGCACGTTTTGGAGGAGGAATGAGGTTTAAGGTAGGCAGGAACTGGCCAATTTATGTAATGTTAGATTGATATTGTACAAAAAATATCTGTGATATACGACTGAAAAACTTCCTTATCAGCCTCAACAAAAAAGTTGAGATCCCTCATCAAATCCTCTAAAACTAGCTATGAAAACAGAACTGCAGCAGACAGTAAAGACAACCACAAGGCTTTCTATAGTTATGTAAAGAATCAACATGGCCATACCCAGATTTGCTCTGAGCTACTGCACAATGGTATCTCCTATACTGAGCCAACAGATATTGCCAATATACTGGCTGACAGATTCAGTGCCAACTTTACCCCCACCCCCAAAGGACCAGTCACAATACCAGCAGATTGCCAGGCACCCAGTATTACTGCTGTACAGGTTAAAACAGCACTGTCCAAGGCCAAGAATACAGCTTCTATGGAACCTAACAATATCCCTGGCTGTGTTCTACATGAACTACAGAGTGAACTGGCACCTCACCTGTGTGCCCTGTTCAATCACAGACTCACCTCAGGCTGTGTCCCTACCGAATGGCACACTGCTACAGTCATCCCTCTCCACAAAGGAGGACCGACTACAGACCCTGGGAACTATCACCCCATTAGCCTGACAAGTCTGATATGCAAAGCTATGGAACTCATCATCATGGACCTAATAAACAAGGATATAGGGAATCTCCAACCTCTGAATCCCACACAGTTTGGTGTTGTGAAGGGTAGATCATGCCTGCTCAACTTGGTCAACTTCTTTGAGTCAGTCACCAGAGCAGTGAATGAAGGCAAGGTGGTTCATACAGCCTGCTTTGATCTAGCCAAGGCCTTTGATATCATTCCCAACTCAGGAATCATGGAAAAACTCACTAAGGTAGGCATCAACCCCTATATTATTAGGTGGGTTGCAAACTGGCTCACGTGTAGAACCCACAGTGTGAAAGTGACTGACTCCAAGTCAGACTGTCTACCAGTCACGAGTGGAGTCCCACAGGGTTCGGTCCTGGGTCCTCAACTGTTTGCTATCTACTTCTCTGAAATCCAGGCCAACATGAAGGGACTCTGGCTGACAAAGTTCACAGACAATTACAAGTTGGGAGCTATTATTAACTCCCCAAGTGATGTTGACATCCTACAGAAAGGCCTTACTGAGACCAACGACTGGTGTCAGAACCATGGCCTTAGGCTCAATGCCAAAAAATATGTCATCCCCTTTGGGAAAAACCCAGTTCCCATGAATTACCACATAGATGGTAGTCCACTGAACACAGAAGGTGTATTAAGAGATCTGGGAACACAGGTTGACAGCAACATCTCTTTTGACCATCACAGTGCCACTGTGGTCAGAAAGTCCTTCTATGTGGCACATCTCATTACTAAGGGTTTTGCATCCAGGAGGAAGGAGGTCATTGTCTCCCTCTACTCTTCCATCATTAGGCCAGTCATCAAGTACAATGCTCCATTTAGCATGTACCTCATTAAACACTTGCAACAACTGGAGAGGCCGCAAAAGTACCTCACAAAGATGATCCTAGGCCTTAAACATTTGTCCTATATGTCTCATATCGCCTACTTAACAGGCGATCTCTGCTTGATTTACAAAGCCATGTCTGACCCTGCTCTGTTAGAAATTCTACATCTAAAGAAATCCCAATCCCTCTGCACCACATGCTCCAGAGACCTCAACCTCATTACCACAATCAACAGAACATGCTGGAGGGACAGGTTTATAACCCAGAGACTGCCCATGCTATGGAATAGACTTCCCATACATGTCAAACAGAGCACCTCACTGTCTCTCTTCAAGAGAAATCTTGATGAGTGGATGGGAAATAGAAAATTCACCCCAGGGATCACTCCAGTGGCTTTACTCAACAGAGGCACTGGGAACTAAGGTCAAGTGGCATGATGCCAGGGTAATACTATGGACTAGGCTTGTAAAGACTCCAGGGCCATTAGCCTAGTACACACCTATAATGTATCTGTGAACAAGTTAATATTGTTTGTTTCCTTTGGTATAAATGTATGCCTATGTCACAAGTGATAATTCAATAAGAGAGTTTTTTTTAATATATATATATATATATATATATATATATATATATACATATAGTACACATACAGAAACTGAAGGAGAACAATTCACTTCTCCAGGATGCACAGCACAGGATCTTCATGCAGGTCAGAAGCTTGTGGTTTGCAAGACAGGTGAGCAGATCAATGACTCAAAGCTCCTGTCTGTTCATCGGGGACTTGTTCACCACTTGCTCAACTCCCACTCCTTGTTCATTAAGAAGTTTCTACTCAGGTTGATTGCAATGTTGTTTAGTGCTAAGGTGATGCCTACCACTCTAAGCACTGTCGCTACTTCACAGACACTGCTCTCAGACTTGCACTGCCAGCCTGCATGGCAGAAGGGAATTAGTTTCATCCTGTCTTCCATCTACCACATTACTGTGATATTGCCTGTGGTGATAAAGAGCACCTCTGGTTTCTACAACTTGTTGAAAGTCTGAATGGTTAGGACAAAAGCCAGCATTTCATTCAGATATATTTTAAGCAGTCATTTCTGCAAATAATGCCACTTACTATAGATTCCTAGGGTATCTGTATGCCTTCCTAAGCTGGGCCCAAGACATCATCTTATAGTAACAGGCTTGGTTCAAGTGTTGCAAAATGCAGACCCTCATTCTTGCATACCTGCACTGCTCATCAAATGAACTGCGGATGCATAGAAGCATCAGTAGGATCTTGTCCAAGGACTGTATTTGCTCATTCTAGAACTTTATCATCCTTCAGTGTAGCTTTGTTATGGGGAACATCAGGATAATGAATGTCATATGACCTAAGGCTGTCAGAACATCCCTTGTCAACATCAATGTTCTGCTGGCCCAAGATGGCTGCACACTAATCAGCAGGTTGATGCCGTAAACAGAAATTCCAAAAAGGACACTGTGAAACTCAGTTTGGGCAAAATTCAGGTACTGGCTAGCAATTTATACTGCCTATATGTTAGCAAAGAAAAATTTTCAAGATTCTGAGAGAAAATCAACTAGTAAAGAAGAGAAACCTTTGACTTGTTAGAATCCTATAGTTGGTGTGAAAAACTGAGGTCAAGTTTCAGCTTTGGTATAGGAAATGGCTTCCAGTAATTTAGAGAAATCATAATTCAGATGCATTTAGATGCGTTTAAAATAAATGAAACACTGAAAGGATGTATCAACTCAAATTACAAAAAATCTGTGAAAGTAGAAGTTGTAACTAGCTAAAACTGCACAAATTAGAGGTTAAAATTAAAAACAAAAGCTGGCTTTGCATGAGGCTTCTCAAGAAAAGCTATTTCAAAATATAGATTTAGAAGACAGAGTGCAAAGAGAGAGAGAGAGATAGACTGAGATTTTCTTGCTGTACCAAAGAAACTGAAAAGAAAGTCTTTATTAATTTTATGAAAATAGAAATAAGCTACTGGACTTGTGTTCCACTGCAGGATTTGTTAATTGAAAGGGCACATCATGTGTATGCTCCAGTCCTGGCAATGACAAAACAGACAGGTCCCACATTAGTAAAGATGCAATCATACTAGCAGGAAGAGCTCATTTCTGACAAAATTATAGCAGAAAAGAAAAACATTAAATATTGGGGACAACAAAGTGTTTGTGGAAAATTATTATTCTCTGTGCATCAGGCAGAAGAGAGGGACATTTAACCCAGCAATCAAGGAATGTTGAGTGGCAGGGGTGAGATTCAAGCTGCTGTATCCATCTGTCTTTAGAATATTTTTTTCCTGGAGGATAAGACATTTTTGGATGTACAACAGCCTAAGGAGGAAATAAAAAAAGTTTATCTAACAAAGAGTGAGCTAGCAATCAGAACGGAACTCTTCTCATTCTTCTGATGACAAAATCCAGACTTTACCAGTGACATCTTTCCCATTGTTCCAAAGGAAAATGCTTCACAGGCAGAAAAAAAAAATTGCAGAAAATGACCAGAACATTTAGGAGTACCTTAGATGTGAACTAGAGACTGGTTATAGAAGATAGAGATGATTAGAAAGATCAGCAACACTGAAATTAGTGAATAAATAGGAGACTATAAAGCATTACTCTAACAGGATAATGGAATAAACATGTGAAATATGGCATTGCAAGAAAAAGTGGTTGAAAAAGACTGTGATTGTGCTGACTTTCTTAAAATTGTGGTTGAACTGTAAAGCATATACCCTACTTTATGTCATTATGTTTGGAAGGAGACCGAAGGGAATGAGGAAGTAACAAAGTAAAACACTCTTTTTTCATATTAATATTTGTATAAAACATTTAATTATGTAAACTGCATATTATACTGTAAAGCAGTTAGGCATAACAGTTTCAGAGATGAATGCTAGGCTAACTGTTCTGAAGGGCCATTTTGAGTCTAGCCAATAACCTAAGGTCAGAATCAAAACCTGTACTTTGTGTTTATGAAGTGATGACGAAAACCATTATGCCAAACCAGCCCTCCCATAATATGCAGTCAGGGTATTTAAAATATGAGGAGGGAGAATGTTATCACTGACTGCAGTATGAGATCAAGATGTTAAAGAAAGCAAGTACAATGACTTAGTTGTAAGATATACAGACTTTACATTGTAACAAGATAAGAAAGGCTAGGTAGAAGCCAGTTAAAGTTAATATAATCTGATCTTCAGTTGCTGTGATGAGGACCTGCTGTAAAAGTGTATAGATCATATTATATGTAGAATTAAGATAACAATTCCCCTTGTTTTTACAAAAGAAGATGTCTAGATTAATGTCCTTGGTTTAAGTTATAGCCTTTTTTTAAAGAAAACAGGCTTGAAAATGATGAAAGGTGTGGAAAATTAAGTTTCTTGCATCTGCAAAGTTATTAGCTTGTTTTTCCCATTAACACATTCTCTCACTGAGTCTCAAAAATTCTGCAGTTGCAGGCAGTTGGCCTTGGAAAGTTTGCTCACTGCTTTCTGAGTGAAGTTTATAGATATTCTTTCATATATCTGCAAATTTAGCTGTATTTCTTCTGTCTTTGCTGACTGTTTTTATTTGGAAATGAGCTGTCTTTAGGTGCAAACAATTAATCTTTTTTTAAACACCTTTATTAAATTATCATTTAAGACACAGGCACACATACATTAATAGAAAAGAAAGCAAACCATATTAGCATTTTCCATTGACACACATTATATATAACATTTTCTTTATAATAACTGTCTTTCAGTTGAACATTACATAAAATGGCTCAATTCCTGCCTTCTCTTAAACCTTACGCCTCCCCTGAATATTATTCTACATGCATTGTTGCCACAAATTCCATTTATTTCTATGTAATTTGCTCATTTCCTTTCCCAAAGATCTCTCTTTAATTTCATTTATTTCTTTTACAATCGTCAATACGTCAAATACAGTTCATTTCGATTTTGATTTCCATTTTCCAGTAATTGCTTTTTGGCAGCCAATAGACTTAAACTTAATAAGGCCTTACAGTGTCTAAGCAGCTCAAATCCTGTCCCAGTTCAGAAAAATCATTTCCTTAGTTAAAGCCATTTGCTCCCCCAATATTTTTGACAAAACTGTAGGGAATTTTTTAAATCTGCCAACTCATTTCATTCCTAAAAAACATGTTCCCAGATACCTCCTTCTTCCCCATCATACCTACATTTGCTGTCTATGTGATGAAGAATTCTCTGAAGTCTGCTTGGGGTATAAAATAGGTATGCAAACACTTCCAAGAAAAATCATAAGCCTTCTGGTCTTTGTTGCATACCTGGGATCCATTCACATATCCTCCCATTGTTCCCTTGTAAACTGCTTCTTCATTTTCTTTTCCCAGTCTTTTCTAACTGTGAAGATTGGGTGAAGATAGATGAAGGCTGCCAGCCTAGCCAGATAGAATTTTGGAGATAATTCTGTCATCTGTAAATATTAATGTAAACGACAGGCTTGTTGTCTTAAATGGTAAAAATAGTGTTACATGTGGAACTGAAAAAATGTAACAACAGTGCACTCTGCTGACCAAGTAAAGCATGTTGTGACCCTTTGATCTAAACATGGCTCCAGCCGGTCTAGATGAAAGAATTCTGCCTATTGATTTAAGGCCAGAGTTAATGGCCAGAATTTGAATGCATAAATGTCCTTTATTGCTCTGGTTTATGCCCAGAGGTGAAGAATATAAATGTAGTTTCTGTTAGCCTAGGAACCCAGGGAAGTGTGAAGAATGATGCAATGTGAACAAGGAATGTGATTTTAAAAACACAGAGAATCAGAGATCATTAAGCATTTTGTCTTGACCATCCACCTCATCACCACTGTTTTGCTTTATATGTAAGTTTATCTTAGACTTGTCTTTTCTCTTAGAAATAGCTAGAAACTAGAAGGATTAGACTAAGTGTTTTTCTGTGATGTCAGAACTGTACTACTGAATTATTTTAAGTATTTCTCTGTGATCTCTGAACTCTTGACTAGCACTGTGTAGAAAAAAGTATTGTCTTGTGTTTTGACTATTTGTTATTAAATATTTTAAACCCTTTCAACTGTTGCTGTTTTTGTAGTGGTAATTTAAGCTCTTTAGAGTACTTGCATGCCTTTGGTAAAATTATACAAAGCCACTCCAATAGCTTTAGCCCTGAGATATACTACCAACTGGATAATAATATTGCACAGTAATAATTGGACACCCTTTTAAGGGCCTTTGAGTAGCTGATAAATATTAGTGGGTGGAGGCAGCTGGTACTGCCTTATAGTCTGGGAAAAAGGGGCACAACTGGAGAACCTTGACAGCCTTCCCCAGAACTGTCTGTGTGGTTGTATAAACTCTTCTCAAAGTGTGTGCGTCAGCTACTTGGGCAGGAGCACAAAGCACTGGTTGGACAGAGAGGGTGCTGGAGGTTTTAGCGTGCCCACTAGACTGAAATCTGGGTGCCAGTGGGGAGTCTTATTGGGGACCTGGACAGCAAGGAAGTGACCAGCCCTGGACTGACTGTGATCTCTGTGTGCTCTTAAGGGAAATTGCACTTCACTGTGTGTATTTGTTATCCTTTCCTCCTATATGAAATGCCCCTCACTGGTGTTAGTGGTGAGGATTGAGGCTTCTTGAATGATGGGCCAGGGCGCAGGCATCACATATTAATTGTTTGGCAGTGGTGGGATATCCACACCACATATTAATTGGTTGGCAAATACTAATTGGCTTGTAGTGGTGTGCTTAGAGTGAATTCCCGTAGCTTGTGTACCGTGAGCTCTGAAGGTGTTTTGTACTCTAAATCAGCCACACAGTGAATACTCAGAGTTTAGACCACAATTGTTTTATTTCTTTTGTTAGTTTAGTTAGTCAGGGTGAGCAGGCAGCATGTCAGCAGAGGAGTATGGAAAGCTGACAAGGAGCCAGCTGGCTGAGATGTGCCAGGCTAGGGGACTGGTGCATGGAGACCTGGCTAAGGCAGACCTGATTGCAGCCTTGGTTACAGCTGCATCAGAAAACAGCAACTAGGAGGACAATCAGACTGACAGTGGAGATATAATACCCTCGGAGAATGGACAGCTCAACCATTCTGCAGAGGACTTAAAAATCCATCTGGAGCTAAAGAGACTTGAGTTGGAGGCCAGGCATTTGAAAAGAGAAGCAGCTGAGAGACTGAGGAGTCTACAGGCTGAGGAAAATGAAAAACTGCTACCCCTGGAAGCTGAGGAAAAGGAGCAGCAGAGGAAGCATGAGAGGGAAATGCTGACTCTTCGCCAGAGTCATGGAGGTAATGGGGAAGAGAGTAACTGGACCCCAGGAGCACAAAGTGTCAGTAAATTTCTTCCGCAGTTTAAAGAGGGGGATAATTTTGATAATTTCATTCATATGTTTGAGAGGGTATGCAAACAGTAACGAGGATACCAAACTACCACAAGAGGTTATATCCTTTTTTAGTGAATGGCAAAGAGGCCATTGCCAAGAGAGATTCAGCCTCTGATATAACCATTGTAAAGCCTGCAACGGTTACAGAGGAGACTACTTGCCTGGGCAGTCTACTTCAGTCAGGGCTTTAGGAGGGATCCCATTTCAGATACCTTTGGCTAGGGTTAACCTTGACTGAGAGGGTGGAAAAGGAAGCCAGCAAGTAGGTTTGTTTGAGGATATACCTGCAGATGTCCTGCTAGGGAATGATTTTGATAGTGCCGTACCCTGTGCTTGTGCAGTTACACTCAGTCAGGCTTGGAGACAAGCAGGTAAGTCTGGTAGCCTGGGGGAGACCCAGACAGACTGCATACTTGCAGCCATGACTGGTGATGTGGTTACTTCAGGGATGGAGCTACCCTACAGAAGTGAGACTGAAGGTGAGCCGCAGCTGCTTGGGGGTACTGATGGTCCCTTGGACAGAGTGACTGCAAAGGTAGAAGTGAGTAGTAGTACCCAGGCTGACAGTGAGGCACCACTGTCAGAGGATGCCAGATGTCCTGTGGAAGAGGAGCTGGGAAGGGTTACAAGGAGAGAGTTGAGACAGGCTCAGCTCTCAGACCCTACATTTGCAAGGCCTGAGGCAGGTAGCTATGGAGGCACCTGATTCTCAAGAAAAGGGGAAATCTGTATACTGGGACAAAGGGTTACTATACAGAGAGTGGACCCCTGAGGGAGGGCTAGAAGGTGAGAGCTTACAGCAGTTGATAGTGCCTAGAGCCTACCATCTGGCACTTCTAGCCATAGCCCATGATACTCCCTTTGCAGGTCATATGGGCATAAAACATACAAAGAGGCGTATTGTACAGAACTTCTATTGGCCTGGAATTTCCAGAGATGTATCAGGGTACTGCAGGACCTATGAGGAGTGCCAAAATGTAGGCAAGGCAGGAGACAAGTTGAGATCTCCTTTGATGCCTTTACCTGTTATTGAGGAGCCATTTCAGAGGGTAGCTATGGATATTGTGGGTCCTCTGACTACCCCAAGTTCCACAGGGAAAAAGTATATCCTAGTGGTAGTGGATTATGCTACACAATACCCTAAGGCAGTGGTTTTGTCCTCCATTGAGGCAGAGAAGGTGGCAAATGCATTGAGATTTTCAGCAGGGTAGGTTTCCCAAAAGAAATACTGACTGACAGAGGTGCCAATTTCATGTCAGACCTGCTGGCTTGTCTGTGGAAGTCCTGTGGGGTAAAGCACATGAAGACCACCCTCTATCATCCCCAGACTAATGGTCTTGTTGAGAGGTTAAACTCTACAATCAAGTCCATGCTACGGGCATTTGCAGATCAGTTTAAGAGGCAGTGGGACAAATATTTGCCCCATCTGTTGTTTGCTTACAGAGAGGTTCCCCAGGAATCCACAGGTTTTTCACTCTTTGAGTTGATGTATGGGCATAGGGTGAGGGGACCTCTAGATTTATTTCGAGATGAATGGGAAGATGAGTGCGAGTCTCACAAGGAGTCTGTTGTGGTATACATCCTAAACCTCAGGACAAGGCTGAGGGAACTCATGGGCTTGGCCCAGGAGAACCTGGCAGTAGCCCAACAGCAGAAAAAGGTGTGGTATGACAGGAATGCTCAAGCTAGAGAGTATGCTGTGGGGCAGCAGGTAATGGCTCTCATTCTTATCAGACAACAACAAGCTGCAAGCAGCTTGGGAGGGACCCTACAAGGTGGTAAGAAAGGTAAGTGATGTTAACTACATGGTGGAACTGCTAGGCAGAAGCCAGGGGCACAAATTGTACCATGTTAATATGATGAAACCTTACCATGATAGGGAGGCCCTTGTGCTGAGCATTTGCAGTGGATTGCAGGAGGAGTCTGAGGGAGATCTGGGGATTGATCTCCTCAGTGAGGCTTGGGCTGACACCTCAGTGGAAGGGGTAGCAATTTCCCAGCAGCTATCTCCTACCCAGGTTCGAGAAACCCGAGCAGTGTTGCAGGAATTTGGGGACATGCAGCACCAGGTGGATACAGGACCGCAAAGGCCTATTAGGCAGGCCCCTTATAGAGTGCCTGATAGAGTCAAACAGACTCTGAGGGAGGAGGTACAGGAGATGTTGAAACTAGGGGTGATTCAAGAGTCCAACAGTCCCTGGGCCTCCCCAGTGGTGCTGGTGCCAAAGAAGGATGGCAGCACCAGGTTCTGTGTGGACTACAGGAAATTAAATAGTCACACAGAGTCAGATGCTTACCCCATGCCTAGGATAGATGAGGCCCTAGAGCAGCTGGGTGGGGCTAAGTATCTTACAACTGTCGATCTTACCAAGAGTTACTGGCAGATGCCCTTGACTCCCTGTGCTAGAGAGAAGTCAGCCTTTGTGACTCCTTTTGGCTTGTATGAAAGTGAGATATTTAAAGGTACAGTAGCAAGGAGCTCAGTGAAAAATAAAGTTTTAATTGTAGGAAGTGAATAACAATTAGTGTTCTCCTCAGCATTCTTAATGCTTTGGTGTATTTAAAAGAACAGTGTGGGATTTAGTTTATTTACTTAAAAGGCAGCTAGTGCAGTCCTTCTTACGACAAAAAAATAATGTTTACTGAAAGCATGCATGCTGTGTTTTCATATCCGAGAGGGAAATACAACTAAGAAAAAAACGGCAGTAATCAGCATTAGTAACCATAATTTTATATTAGATAATTCCTACGGGTGCAGCCATATATTTGGGACAACTGCTTCGATGTGGAGGGGTACATTTCATTTGTTGAAATTATACACAGTTGTATGGGATGGGGATTATGAAAATGTGCTTCTTTTTCTTTTACTGAAGGAAAAAGTCTTGAAAAATGTGAGTTGGGTTCAATGGAGATGAAAAGAAATAACTGCATAAAAGATTAGGATGACAAAAATTAGTGTGTGCATGCAAGCCAAAAGTTAGAAATACACATTCATAGGTTTATAGAAGGTTACTAGGCTAGTGGCCCTAGAGCCTTTATAAGCTTTCCTTACCATCATGGAACCTGGTGTTCAAAGTTCAGATTACTGGCGACCTGTGTTCCCAGTTCATGCACTACTGGGTTTGAACTTCGAGGGGTGCTGTCACTATTGTAATTAGTGGGGAATTGTTCATGAAAAGGGATAATAGTGCACTTTTTTGTGTTTAGTTTTAGAACGTGACTTTGGCACCAGTCATTTGTTTGTGTTAGCCCCTCCTGTAATATGTTAACATCATTGGGGGGACTCAATGACTGCACCTAGTTTACAATCATCAGCGAACTTAGTAAGCCAAAGGCCATCTACTTTAGCCTGAATGTCAGAGAAATAGATTCCAAATAATGAAGGGCCCAGTACAGGTCTATGCAATACACCACTGGTAACTGGCTCTACTGGTAGAGTGGAATCACTTAACTATGACAGTATGTGTTCTATTGGTGAGACAATTAGCTACCCATTTAGTGATGCAAGGGTTACCACCTTGCTGAGATTTTTATAATGATACTTGAGTGGGGGATTGTGTGAAAGACTTTGTCTAGGTCCAGATAGGTGGCATGCACTGTCTTACCTTCATCCAGGGCTTTGGTGACTTTCTCAAATAAGTCTACCAGGTTCAATAAGCATGATCTACCCTTAACAAAGCCAAACTGCATTGGGTCTACAATTTGAAGGTTGCCTATGTCCTTGATAAGGTCCATGCTGATCCTATCCATGGCCTTGCAGAAGAGGCTGGTTAGACTTACACGTCTATAGTTTACAGGGTTGGTTGATGGCCCCCCCCTTTATGCAAGGCGGTTACTGTTGCTGTTCTCTATTCTGTTGGTAGAAAGCCAGTTTTCAGGCTATGTTTAACAAGAACAGCAAGTGGGTCAGCTGGGTCCTGTTTTAGATTGCTTAGTAAGCAACTGGAGATGTTATCTGGTCCCATTGAGGCCATGTTTTTGGCCTTGGAGAGGGCAGACATGACTTGATCTCTAGAGATACTAGGTAGAAAACTGGTGTCAGGTATGCTTTGGGGTATGGCTGGTGGGGATAGGGGGGTGAAGTTTGCATCAAATCTGTCAGCTAGCAAGTTGGCAATTTCCTCCAGTATAGTGTGGTAGGTACAATCTACTACCAATATGGCACATAGCTGGGCACTCCCTTTTAGATTTCAAATGTAGTTAAAGAATGTCTTATGATTGTCCTGGGCTAGGGATGCTATTGTAGCTTCATAATTAGGTTTAGAGGACTTTAGAAGACTTCTGATTTGCTCATTCAATCTGTGGAGGAAATTCTTCCTCTGAGGAGGCAGTTGCCTCTTGTTCTTGGACATCAGTTTCTTCCTTTTCTTATACAATCTGTTTATACTACATGTCCACCAAGGTGGCTTGTTTTTTCAGGAGGGCCTGGTTTTAATCTGGTCAGGTACAGTTGAGTCTATACAGTTGCTAAGATGATTAAACATCGATATTTGTGCAGTAACTGAGACCTGGTTCAAGACGCCAGAGAGCACCCCTGCAATACCAGGCTACAATTCTTTCCACATTTTTCGGCCACAAAACCAAGACTGAAACACTAAAGGTGGAGGAGTGCTCATATTCACCAAGGATATTCACACCTACAGGCTAGTTGCCCAGCACAATGCATCTGAAATTCTCTAGGTGCAACTAACACTAGGTAAGACTGCAATCCAAATTGTAGCTTGCTACAGATCCCCCACCATGCCCCAGAATTCTCACTACACCTTTCTAAACATACTGGAAAATATTAAGATACAACCAAACACCCTAATACTGGGTGATTTCAACTACCTTGCCATTAACTGGGAAAACTACTCGGGTACCAACACCTTTTCCTAATGGTTCTTGGAATTCATAAATTCCAACACCCTGGATCAACTAATCCATTGTCCCACCAGGGGTTCCAATATCCTAGACCTGGTCATTGCCAACATGGGAGATAGATGCTCCACACCAGTGGTCACCCCCTCATTGGTCAGGTCTGACCATAAGCTAATCACCCTTGACATCCACATCCAACCCCCCCAGTAAGGAAACCTCTGTAAAAAACTAATCCAAAGCCAAATTCATGCTACTCAAGTCAGAACTGAGAAACTTCATGACACCCATGCAGACGGGAGATGAAAGTTTGACTGCTGAATCCTACACTAAGTCACTGTATAAGCACATTCACTCATGCATGAATCGTGCCATCCCAAACAGAACCAAGATGCTCTCCTCCAAAAAAATGAAGCCAATCTGGTGGTCCCCTGCCATAAACAAACTATACAACAGAAGGAAGAAACTGTTGCAGAAAAGAGGAAAATCCCAGGATATAAAAAACTCCCTTACCAGCCTTAGTAAGAAGCTGAGATCCCTCATAAAATCCTTCAAAACTATTTATGAAAATAAAATTGCCAAAGATTCCAAAGACAACCTCAAGGCTTTCTATAGTTATGTCAAATGTCACCCCTGGGTTTTCGAATACTGGCCAAGGCTCTTGCCACCCCCACAGTGCCTTTTTTAGGCAAGTCTCAAAAGACAAACCCACCTCCTTAGACAACACAAGGAAAAAGAAACTAAGGGTAATGCAGCTCAATGCCAGACGTCTAAACCTCACGATGCATGCACTCGAGGTTCTCCTTAGTATGGAGAATATCGCTATCTGTGCAGTAACAGAAACCTGGTTCAAGGCTCCCGAGAGCACCCCAGCACTACCAGGCTATACCTCATACCATACTTTTAGGCCCCAACACTCGGACTGAACCAAAAGTGGAGGGGGAGTATCCATATTTATCAAAGATACCCATACCTCCAGGCTAGTGGCACTGCACGAAGCATTTGAGACCATCCATGTGCAACTAACAGTGGGCAAAACTGCCTTCCAGTTTGTAGCCTGCTACAGACCACCCTCCCAAACTCAGGAACCCCATTCAGCTTTCCTGAAGACACTGGAGAATATGGAGGTCTCTCCAAACACCATTATATTGGGTGACTTTAACTACCCAAACATAGACTGGGAACACTACTCAAGCCCCAACACCCTAGCCCAACGGTTCCTAGAATTTATAAACTCAAATGCTATGGAACAACTGGTCACCACTCCCACAAGAGGGGAAAACATATTGGACCTGATTATCACCAACATGGGGACTCTAAGTTCCATACCAGAGGTATACCCCTCATTGGTAAGATCTGACCATAAATTAATCACTATGGACATCCATATCCCATCCCCACCCCCAGCAAAGGAAACCACGGTCAAAAACTTCTCAAAAGCAAACTTTCCACTTCTCAAAACCGAGGTGGAATCCTTCAAAGCCCCAGGGCCAGTGGAAAATACGGCCCAAACCGCAGAATCCTTTACAAACGCATTCTATGGATACCTACAGGAATGCATGGATTGTGCTATCCCAAATAAAACCAAGACACACTCCTCCAAAGGCAGGAGACCTGTCTGGTGGACCCCAGCCATAAATAAGCTGTACAACAGAAGGCGGAAGCTACTACATGATAGAGCAAAATCCCTGAAAGGTAAGGCAACTCTGATCAGTACTAGCAAGAAACTACAATCCCTCATAAAATCATCTAAGGCCAGCTTCGAAAGAAAAATTGCACAAGACTCTAAAGATAATCAGAAGGCTTACTTTAGTTATGTCAGAAACCTGGGTGGAAACTCCCAGATATGCTCTGAGTTAGTGCAAAATGACAAAAAATACACTGAACCCACAGACATTGCCAACATCCTGGCAGACCGGTTCAGTGCAAACTTCTCCCCCCCTCCCCCCCAAATGAGCAAATGACTATCCCAACAGAGTGTAGCCTCCCTGACATCACAGATGCACAGGTGGGAGCCGCCCTCTCCCAAGCAAAAAACACAGCATCAATGGGACCGGACGGTGTCCCGGGCTGCGTTTTACACGAGCTCCAAGAAGAACTGAACCCTCACTTAAAATCACTGTTCAGTCTCAGCCTTACAACAGGATATGTACCCAAAGAATGGCGTACAGCAACAGTGGTCCCACTCCATAAAGGTGGTGCCACAACGGACCCCAGAAACTATTGCGCTATAAGCCTAACTAGCCTGGTCTGCAAAGCTATGGAGCGTATCATCATGGAACTCATAAACAAAGACATTGGGAACCTCCAAACACTGGATCCTACCCAATTCGGCTTTGTTAAGGGCAGATCTTGCCTCTTGAACCTGGTCAATTTCTTTGAAACAGTCACCAAGGCCATAGGATAAGGGAAGGTAGTCCACACAGCCTACCTTGACCTTGAAAAAGCCTTCGACACAATACCCCACTCAGGCATCATAAATAAGCTCACCAGCTTAAATATCAACCCCTATGTCACAAGATGGGTTGCAAACTGGCTTAGGGATAGAACCCACATGGTCAGAATTGCAGGTGCCATGTCAGACTCTAAACCAGTTACAAGTGGCGTCCCACAAGGCTCAGTCCTGGGACCTCTCTTGGTCGGTATATATTTCTCTGAGGTACAGGCTAACACAGGAGGACTATAGCTGACAAAGTTTGCAGATGACTGCAAACTGGGGGGCCATAATTGACTCGCCGGCTGACACAAGCATCCTCCAAAAAGGTCTCACAGAGATGGATAACTGGTGCCAGAGCCATGGCCTAAAGCTAAATGCCAAAAAGTGCATAGTCATCCCCTTTGGGAAAAACAAAGTGCCCACAAATTACCACATAGGTAGTAATCCATTAAGTACGGAAGAAGTAATTAGGGATTTGGGGACCCAAGTAGATTGCAATCTCTCCTCTGACAATCACATTGCCAAAGTGGTTAGAAAGACATTCTATATAGCCCACCTTATCACAAAGGGGTTCACATCTAGATCAAGAAAGGTCATTGTGCCCCTCTACTCATCACTTATCAGGCCCATAATTGAATACAATGCCCCATTTGGGATGTACCTTACCCGACACCTGCTACAACTAGAAAGACCCCAAAAGTACCTCACCAAGAGGATCAAGGGACTCAAACCGATGCCCTACGCAGTTAGGCTAAAGAAACTCCAGCTCTACTCAGTTGCTTACCGCCTACTCAGAGGTGATCTGTGCCTGACGTATAAAGCCATGTCCAACCCAGAATTAATGGACATGCTCCACCTCAAGAAATCCAAATCCATCAGAACTACATGCTCCAGTGACTTAAACCTCAGCACAGAAATAAATAGAATATGCTGGAGGGACAGATTCATATCCCAGAGGCTCCCCTCACTCTGGAACAAAATCACAAACCATGTCAGACAGAGCCCCTCAATAACCCTCTTGAAGAAGAATCTTGACGTTTGGATGGGAGATCGTAAATTTACCTCTGAGATCTCTTCTGTGTCACTGCTAGACAGAGGCACGGTAAACTAACCTTAAATGGGCTATCTTCTGTGACCTACTATACAGAGGCACAGTCAACTAATCTAAGAATGGTGGCGAAAGCCAAACACACTCTGGCTAGGCTTGTAAATGCCCTAGGGCAGATAGCCTAGTATCAACCTATGAACCTAAGAATCTAAATGGCAATGCTCAGATCTGCTCTGAGCTTCAACAGAATGGCATTAAATACACTGATCCGAAGGATATTGCCAATATCCTGGCAGATCGATTTAGTGTCAACTTCACCCCCCTCTCACCCCCTAAAGGGCCCATCTCAATACCAAAAGATTGTGGAATTCCAGTAATCACAGCCACACAGGTAAAAACCGCACTCTCCAAAGCTAAGAATACAGCATCCATGGGACCAGATGCCATTTTGGGCTGTGTACTACATGAACTACAAAATGAACTGGCACCTCATCTAAGTGTCATGTTTAATCATAGCCTCACCTCTGGCTTCGTGCCCACTGAGTGGCGCACAGCTACAGTTATCCCACTTGCCAAGGGGGATCCACCTTGGATTCTGGGAACTACAGTCCCATCAGTCTGACGAGCCTGATCTGCAAGGGCATTTATTTATTTATTTGCAGTTGGTTTACCAGGATAGTCCATTGGGTCAAAAAGAACCCGTTTTCAATGGAGTCCTGGGGAGAAAAGCTCCAAAAAGCAATAACAAAGTACGTACAAACAGTATCATGATAAATACAATAGTACAAGATACAAACATATGAGTTGAATCTTCAGGAAACAAACAAACAATACTCAAAATATTTAAAAAAATAAACTCAAACTTTAGGAATTCAAACAATACTATTTAGAGAAGAGTGATGTTGCTTTACACATACAGAGTGGTTATTTTGTAAGGAACAAAAGCTTATAAGGTACAATCAGGTAACATGAGTGTGAAGGAAGATGTAAATACCATATTTTTATGAGGGGTGGGAGCAAGAGCATTCCCATTTGGCCTTTTATGAGGGGTGGGAGCAAGAGCATTCCCACTGGGACCTTAGATACATATGAAGAGATTTTTTTAAACATGTTATGATTGAGAGTAGTGCGAATCGATGGTGGGAGTCAACCGCATTGAGTGCGGGAGTGGACCGCATTATTATGGAACTTATAAACAAAGACATTGGAAACCTTCAAACTCTGAACCCCACACAGTTTGGGTTCGTGAAGGGCCGATCTTGTCTCCTGATCCTGATTGACATCTTCAAATCAGTCTCCAGAGCTGTGGACGAGGGTAAGGTGGTCCACACAGCCTATCTGGACCTTGCCAAGGCCTTCAACACCATCCCCCACTCTGGAATCATAGATAAACTTACTAAGCTGGGCATAAATCCCTACATCACTTGATGGGTTGCCAACTGGCTTACTGACAGAACCAAGACTGTAAAAGTAGCCAACTCCAAATCTAGCTCCAGGCAAGTGACAAGTGGAGTACCTCAGGGTCCAGTCCTGGGACCACTCTTGTTTGGCATGTTCTTCTCTGAAGTACAGGCTAACATTAAGGGGCTCTGGCTAACAAAGTTTGCAGATGACTGCAAACTGGGAGCCATTATTGAATCCCCAAATGATGTGGGTATTCTACAAAAGGGCCTTACAGAAACAGATGCTTGGTGCCAGAGCCATGGGCTCAAGCTTAATGCCAAGAAATGTATAGTTATCCCGTTTGGGATAAAACATGTACCCATGAATTACCACATACGTGGCAGTACACTAAACACTGAAAGTGTGATGAGAGACTTAGGGACACAGGTGGACAGTGGTCTCACCTTCGATAACCACATTGCCACAACAGTCAGGAAATCCTTCTATGTGACACACCTCATCAATAAGGGAATTTCATCTGGAAAAAAGGAGGTCATTGTCCCACTGTAGTCATCCCTCATTAGACCCATTATAAAGTACAACACCCCAGTTTGGTATGTACTGCATAAGATATCTGCAACAGCTGGAAAGGCAGCAGAAATACCGTACTAAAAGAATCACAGGCCTAAAGCAGTTGCCCTATGCTGACCATCTAAAAAAACTTCAGCTATACTCTGTGGCACATCGTCTACTCAGAGGTGATCTCTGCTTAACATACAAGGCCATGTCAAACCCTGAGCTGTTGGACATGCTCCACTTAAAGAAATCCCAATCCCTCAGAGCCACACACTCCAGGGATCTAAACCTTGTCATCACAATGAACAAAACATGCTGATGGGATAGGTTCCTAACCCAGAGACTCCCCATACTCTGGAATAGACTGCCCACACATGTCAAGCAGAGTGCCTCCTTGGCCGTCTTCAAAAGGAACCTTGACAATTGGATGGGAGATAGGAAATTTACACCGGGGATCATGTCAGTCATCCTGGTAGACAGGAGTCCAGGGAAGTAAATATTGTGGGAAGAAATATCCATGGAATTGCTATGGCTAGGCTTGTATAGGCCCCCTAGGGCTGATAGCCTAGTACCAACCTATGAACCTATTTGTGTACATCTCTGCATAGGAGTCATTATTACCTGTGACTGCAGGGGGTATAAAACTTTTTATACCATCACTTAGTAAGCTGTAGTTTGCTACCATGTACAATGAGTTGGAGTAATAGCTTTCTATCACAATGGCTACTGTTTCCATATTATAAAGAGATGGTAATGACCTTAAAGGTGTAGAAAAAAGCAAAGAATATCAAATTATATTAAAAAATGTAGCAGGAATGCAAGACACACTTTTGGATATAAATGAGCATATGAATTTGACAAAAAATGATATGAGGATGGATATTCAGCAGAATATCAGGGCCAAATGTATTTATTTATTAACATTTAATTAACAGGAAAGTCTGACTGTATAGCACACAATTTTCAGGCCTGGGGAGAAAAGCTCCAAAATGAAAAGAAAGTAATACATACTGATTGCTAGAGGAGAATCAATAGTGATGGAAGAGTAAAAAAGACAATAATGGTAGATTTGTAGTAGTAAGCACCTACTGGCAAGGGAGGCAAGTTATGCTGGCATGGATTTATAGGTTCATAGGCTCATAGCTGTTTACTAGGCTAACAACCACAAGGTACTTTTTAAGCTAGGCCATGTATCCCAAATCTCTGACAAATTTTGGTACCCTTATTAATTGTAAGCAAGGGCTTGGGAGATGAAACATTTACAAGTATGTTCACTAAAAACTGCTGCTCAACAAAATTTGGGGAGAAATAATCAGCTTTCTGTAGTGAACATTATTTAAGGATGGGGAATGGATCCTGATTTGCAATAGTCAGAATATACCAGGAGGGACATAGAAGGGAAATGATAACAAAAGAGGATAGATTTCTTACGAAATATATGAGAATATTTGGTAAAGATGTGAAGCTGTGAATTCAGTAGTGGGAATGCAGTCAGAATTTGCAGATTGTTCCTCAAACAGCTGTGCTACAATAACTGGACTTGACTGGACAGATATTATATTTCACAGGAGTGTGTGTATTTAATTGAAAACTTTTGACACACAACCAATAACTGCTTTAGACCATGCACCAATAAAAACTATAAAGATTCAGTATAATGAAGTTCAAATGAGACACTGACATTTTCCTACTTACCTGTTAAAAAGAACAAAATTTAAGGAATATGTAGTGGAAATTACTTGAGAGTTATTAGGGAAAACAGAATTTTCTTATTTCAGGATAGCTTGTGAGTGAGATAAAATTAAAATGGAGTTTAAAATAAGGTAGAACTAAAACAGAAAGCTATATGGGAAAGAAGTAATGGGAATTATTTGAGGGATTGACAAAGGTAAAGTATTGTGGATTAAGGGGAATTTCACAGAACAAGAGGAGGAGCAACTGCAGAATGCTAAAGGGAAAATAAGAGTATTTAGATAATATGTATGAGAGTAGAAAGGCTGCTGTGAAGCAACTTTTTTTTGATAACTCTACAGCACAAAAACATGTAGCACAATGACTTAGTCACATGAAGTAGAAAGGGATGTAGCCAAACTTAGGGGGACTGTGATAAAAAAATCAGAGATTCTAGTGAGGATTACAGATACTTTGGCAGTTTTATGAAAATCTCTTATAGGTTCATAGGTTGATACTAGGCTATCTGCCCTAGGGCATTTACAAGCCTAGCCAGAGTGTGTTTAGCTTTCACCACCCTTTTAGATTAGTTGACTGTGCCTCTGTATAGTAGGTCACAGAAGGTAGCCCTTTTAAGGTTAGTTTACTGTACCTCTGCCAAGCAGGGACACAGAAGAGATCCCAGGGGTAAACTTATGATCTCCGATCCACTTGTCAAGATTTCTCTTGAAGACGGTCAGTGAGGGGCTCTACCTAACATGGATTGGGATTTTGTTCCAGAGTGAGGGGAGCCTCTGGGATATGAATCTGTCCCTCCAGCATTTTCTATTTATTTCTGTGCTGAGGTTCAAGTCCCTGGAGCATGTAGCTCTAAGGGATTTGGATTTCCTGAAGTGAAGCATGTCCATTAATTCTGGGTTGGACATGGTTTTATACGTCAGACACAGATCACCTCTGAGTAGGCTGTACGCAACTGAGTAGAGCTGGAGTTTCTTTAGCCGAACTGCATAGGGGATCTATTTGAGCCCCTTGATCCTCTTGGTGAGATACTTTTGGGGTCTTTCCAGTTGCTGAAGGTGTTGGGAAAAGTACATCCCAAACGGGGCATTGTACTCAATTATGGGCCTGATAAGTGATGAGTAGAGGGGCACAATGACCTCTCTTGATCTAGATGTGAACCCTTTCATGATAAGGTGGGCTATATAGAAGGTCTTTCTAACCACTTTGGCAACGTGATTGTCAAAGGAGAGATTGATATCTACTTGGGTCCCCAAGTCCCTAATTACTTCTTCCGTACTTAATGGATTACCACCTATGTGGTAATTTGTGGGCACTTTGTTTTTCCCAAAGGGGATGACTATGCACTTTTTGGCATTTAGCTTTAGGCCATGGCTCTGGCACCAGTTATCCATCTCTGTGAGACCCTTTTGGAGGATGCTTGGTGTCAGCCGGAGAGTCGATTACAGCACCCAGTTTGCAGTCATCTGCGAACTTGGTCAGCCATAGTCCACCCATGTTAGCCTGTACCTTGGAGAAATATATACTGAACAAGAGAGGTCCCAGGACTGAGCCTTGTGGGAAACCACTTGTAACTGGTTTAGAGTCTGACATGGCACCTTCTATTCCGACCACGTGGGTTCTATCTCTGAGCCAGTTTGCAACCCATCTTGTGACATAGGGGTTGATATTTAAGCTGGTGAGCTTATTTATGATGCCCAAGTGGGGTATTGTGTTGAAGGCTTTTGCGAGGTCCAGGTAGGCTGTGTGGACTACCTTCCCTTCATCTATGGCTTTGGTAACTGCTTCAAAGAAGTCGACCAGGTTCAAGAGGCAAGATCTGCCCTTAACAAAGCCGAATTGGGTAGGATCCAGTGTCTGGAGGTTCCCAGTGTCTTTGTTTATGATTTCCATGATGATATGCTCCATAGCTTTGCAGACCAGGCTAGTTAGGCTTATAGGGCGATAGTTTCCGGGGTCTGTTGTGGCACCACCTTTGTGGAGTGGGACCACTGTTGCTGTACGCCATTCCTTGGGTACATATCCTGTAGTAAGGCTGAGATTGAACAGTGACTTTATATGAGGGTTTAGTTCTTCTTGGAGCTCGTGTAAGACACAGCCCGGGACACCCTCTGGTCCCACTGATGCTGTGTTTTTTGCTTTGGAGAGGGCAGCTCTCACCTGTGCATCTGTGATCTCAGGAAGGCTACACTCTGTTGGGATAGACATTTGCTCTTTTGGGGGGGAAAGGGGGAGAGAAGTTTGCACTGAACCTTTCTGCCAGGATGTTGGCAATGTCTGTGGGTTCAGTGTATTTTTTGTCATTTTGTACTAACTCAGAGCATATCTGGGAGTTGCCTCCCAGGTTTCTGACATAACTGAAGAAGGCCTTGTGATTATCTTTAGTGTCTTGTGCAATTTTTCTTTTGAAGCTGGCCTTAGATGATTTTATGAGGGATCGTAGTTTCTTGCTAGTACTGATCAGTGACGCCTTCCCTTTTTGGGATTTTGCTCCGTCATGTAGTAGCTTTCTCCTTCTGTTGTATAGCTTATTTATGGCCGGGGTCCACCAGACAGGTCTCCTGCCTTTGGAGGAGTGAGTCTTGGTTTTATTCGGGATAGCAAGCTCCATGCATTTCTGTAGGTGTCCATAGAATGCTTTTGTAAAGGATTCTGCATTTTGGGCCATATTTTCCACTGGCCCGGGGGCTTTGAAGGATTCCACCTCAGTTTTGAAAAGTGTGAAGTTTGCTTTTGAGAAGCTCTTCACCGTGGTTTCCTTGGCTAGGGGTGGGGACGGAATATGGATGTCCAGTGAGATTTGTTTATGGTCTGATCTTACCAATGAGGGGTATACCTCTGGTGTGGAACATAGAGACCCCACATTGGTGATGACCAGATCCAATATGTTTTCCCCTCTTGTGGGAGTGGTGACCAGTTGTTCCATAGCATTTGAGTTTATAAATTCTAGGAACAGTTGGGCGAGGGTGTTTGGGCTTGAGTAGTTTTCCCAATCGATGTTTGGGTAGTTGACGTCGCCCAATATAATAGTATTTGGAGAGACCGTCATATTCTCCAGTGTTCTCAGGAAAGCCGAGTGAGGTTCCTGTGTTTGGGAGGGTGGTCTGTAGCAGGCTACAAACTGAAAGGCAGTTTTTCCCACTGTTAGTTGCACATGGATGGTCTCCGATGCTTCGTGCAGTGCCACTAACCTGAAGGTGTGGGTATCTTTGATAAATATGGATACTCCCCCTTCTTTTGTGGTTCGGTCCGAGTTTTGGGGCCGGAAAGCATGGTATGAAGTATAACCTGTTAGTGCTGGGGTGCTATCGGGAGCCTTGAACCAGGTTTCTGTTACTGCACAGCTATTGATATTCTCCATACTGAGGAGAGTCTCGAGTGCGTGCATCTTGAGGTTTAGACTTCTGGCGTTGAGCAGCATTACCCTTAGTTTTTTTTTTTTTGTGTTGTCTAAGGAGGTGGGTTTGTCTTTTGAGCCTCGCCTAAAAAAGGCACTATGGGGGTGGCAAGAGCCTTTGTCAGTATTCAAAAACCCAGGGGCGACAGGTGCAAGCCATCCCTAGCGAAGCAAAGTGGCTTGTCGAGCATGTCATCCCAGGCTGACAGACACTGGATCCCCTTTGAATGACACCAATACTTTAGCCAATTGTTAAACTTGATCATTTTGTCTTTATACTGTGGCATCATTCTTGGTGAGGGTAAGATGCTACTCAAGGTCAGGGTCATACTGGCGTGGGCTACATGACCAAAGAGCTCCTGTACGTCTTTTTTCATGTAGTCCAGGGAGGTACGTTTCAGGTCATTCACACCAGCATGGACAATGATGGAGTCATATTTGTACTTGCTTTGGAGTGACCTGAGTGCTTGTGTTATGTGGCGGATCCTGGCACCAGACAGGCAGCTTACAGTAACTTTCTCCTTGTTCAGCCTGGTAAGTGGGACGTCAGTGTGTCTGACAACAGATTCACCTATTACAAGTGTATTAGGTGTGTTGTTAAGCCTTAAGGGCTGTGACTGTGTGGCACACTGACTTTGTGAGCTATGTGCTACGTGGATATTGTTTCGTGGTAGGTGTTGCTTGGATGTCTGCTTTGGAGGTCTCTGCTGCTTAGGTAGATTTTTATTTAGAGCCTCCGAGTATGTTTTTGTGTGTTTATGTGTTTGGTTTGCTGATGCGATAAGTCTATGTGAGACTGGATTTGTGGTGTGTGTGGTTACCTTCTCCTCCTGACAGGCTGTGCCAGTACTGGGTTGAGACAGCTTAGCCTCCAATTTGGCTATATAGTTGCATCTCTCACATATATTTGAGCTTGTTGGGTGGAGGAGAGGGTGGTCTGTATACATAAGGCAGTTGTAACATTGCCTCAAGATTCCCAGATTCACCAGCTGGACTGGAGAGTAAACTCGAAACTGACCTTTGGACATGCCTGAATAATATAGGGAACTACTTATTGACTGATCAGAAAGAACTAATAGGGAGCAAGTGCTTAGAAGGAGTATAAGAGGATGTAGTGCTTTAGTTTGTGTTTACTATGAGATTACTTTTACGAGCAAGTGCAGGGCTTTACAATGAAAATAGAGTGCTTAATTAGAGATTTAGAGCAGTTCTAAGGGAAAAAGTGAAGAGCAGACTTTGTGGAGCCGGGAATAGTTTAAACCTGTTTAAGCGGCGCTGCCCAACGCTGCTCTGTGCGCAAGACCGCGCAAAAAGAGAGTTGCAGGGTTTTAAGAGAGAGAGATCAAGGAGTTTAGAATTGAACCAAAATGGCCAATAAAACTACAGCTTCTAGGCAGTAACCACTCCTACAGGGACAGGCAGGCTGCTCAGTGTTAACCACTGCCACTGCTGAACACAGAGACTTCCATTTAGCCCAAGCAAGCACTGGCCTCCAAGAAACTTACAAACAGTTCAGAACAGCAAATCTGTAACTGAACTTTCTTAAATTTCAGAAAGTGGGGAAAAAAGCAAGATTTTTTTGTTTTTTCTTTTTTTGTTTCAGTTTAAAGGTAGTAGAGATACACAAGTAGCAAAATATTCACAACAATGCAATAAATGACCCTACACTTGAGTGCTAGGCCAAAGTCAGGTAAAATGCAATTTTAAGAGAAAAAAACGATTTTAAATTAAGTGCAACACAGGAAATGCAGTAAACAGGCTCTATATGTGTTCTAAATACTGTTTCTAATACAGATATAAACTTTAGCAAGCCAGAAAACGCTGAAAAGTAGGCGGCAAAGCAGTAATTCTAAACAGAAAATCAGGAGAAAATACTTAAAATCTCAAAAGTGGCTCCTTTCTTCTCTCAGCATTTTCTCCCCTTGGTAGGTGCTTCAGCAACAACTAACAAGCCTGGAAAGATGCCAAAACCACGAGGCAGCAGGGTTTTAAGAGAGAGAGATCAAGGAGTTTAGAATTGACGCAAAATGGCCAATAAAACTACAGCTTTTAGGCAGTAACCACTCCTACAGGGACAGGCAGGCTGCTCAGTGTTAACCACTGCCGCTGGTGAACACAGACTTCCGTTTAGCCCAAGCAAGCACTGGTCTCCAAGAAACTTACAAACAGTTCAGAACAGCAAATCTGTAACTGAACTTTCTTAAATTTCAGAAAGTGGGAAAAAAAGCAAGATTGTTTTTTCTTTTTTTGCTTTAGTTTAAAGGTAGCAGAGATACATAAGTAGCAAAATATTATCATAATCAACCCTCTTTTTCCCATTTTCTACATGGGATGTAGGTATCACATCAACTGTCATCATCTCTATTGATTTAATGACTGTGCCACCTTCTTCAACAGTCATGCTTGACTGTCATAGGTGTTCTTTCATACAACCCATCCAGCTCATTGCTGGACACCATTGTTTTCTCTTGCCTTCATCCTGTTTTTTTTTCCCAAATCTTCTTCACTAAATTATCTTCTGCATTTCTGCACATGTGCCAAATCATTGTAATCTATTCTCAACAACTTTCTCTGCAAATGGAGCTACTTGGGCTTCTGCTCTAATGTCATTTTTTCATCTGTCCCCCAGTGTACATCTTACCACCACCTCTAGTTTCCTCAACTGCTCTGTTTTCACTGCCCGTGTTTCAGTATTGCTCTCAAAAACAAGGATGGCCAGCACACAAACTGCTTCAAAGTTCAAACTTCAAAATCTTTTTATTATAGTCGTGCCATAAAGAAAACAGACCGGTTTCGGCAGACCATTGCCTTCTTCAGTGTTATAAAAAACATTCAACAACAGTTTTTAAATAAAAATATAATTAGTTGTTCTCCTCCCAGTGAGAAAAAACAATTAAAGGACATCACTGAGCCCCGGTGAAAAAAAAGAGCACCTAATATAACTATAAATAATTGTTCCTTAGTATTTAATATTTTGCGCCAAACCGGTTTGTTATTTCTGCCATAACAAATCCTATCTATTACAGTGAAATGAAATACAGCATTAGGACATTTAAGAGTGTGCTTGAACAGGGCATTAGAAAGACGGCAATTCGTAATATCACTCATATGCTCGTATATGTGAGTTCTTAGCTGACTAGAAGTTTGTCCATATAAAATGCTGAACATACACATGTTGCCAAATAAATCAACCATGAAGAACTACAATTACATAATGTTAGAATATCAAATATCCTGGATGTATTTTTAGATGTAAAATGTTTTGTTTTACAAATATATTTACATGTGGAATAATGTCCACAAGGTTGGCAACCTACCAACAAATTTCCAAAGATTATGAAGTTTGAACTTTGATGTCGATTGTTTGTGTGCTGGGCATTTTTGCTTTGAGTTATTCCTTTTGGGTCCTTGCACTTTGCCATACTTGTGTGGAAAGAGTGTTTTCTTCTGTAAGTACTGTTCTCACCGCTGTTTTAAAAACCTTACTTTTCAGCTTCTTTGGCATTCTTCTATCACTCACTACCCCTGACACTCTGTGCTAGTTGGCTACAGTCCCTCTGATTCTAGCTTTGACCTCCTCATTCACACATCCTTTTTCATCAACCACCTCTCCCAGATACCTGAATCTGCTAACCTGTTCCACTATTTTTCCTTTTACCTCAAATCTCACCATTTGCTGTCATTGCAACTGTCTTTTCTGCACTCGGTTTCACCCCACAAGCCTTCAGATTTGCATTCCACTCCATTTCACTATCACTTGCTGAAGTTTGTGTTCAGAGTCTGCCTGTAATGCCACATCATCTGCATAAAGCAGCTCTGTTGATCTGTCCCTGTTGCTAATATAGTGCATCACCAGTATGAACAAAAAAAGGCTCAGAGCTGAACAATAGTGCACACCCACTCCCACAAGGAACTCATCTGCGAGTCTGAACACTGCAAATACATGCATCATTAAGTCCTTGTACACAGCCTGCACTAACTCTACTAATGTTCTTTGGACTTTGAATCATTGCAGAACTGCCCAAATCAGTTATTGGGCCATTTTCCAAGTCTAGGAATGTCCAGTTGGACTCTTTCCTCATCTCAAAGTTCTTCTCAAATATCCGATTCACTGCAAACATTTTTTTGTGCTGTATCCTGATCTGAATCCAGACTATTCATTTTTCTTCCTATTTTACTATTTTGCATATTTATTTACAAATCACCTTTACCAGACTTTTCATGCAGTGTGAGGTGAATTTGATACCTCTGTACTGTCCTCAGTTGTGAATGACTCCTTTGTTGTCATACACTAGCATTGAAATGCTTATTCTCCAGTCAACTGAGATATGCCTTCCTTTTCATACTGCTGTGAGTACCCTCTGGAGCCATTTCTTCCCTAACTCACCAAAAATATCAGTCATGACCTCATCTAATCCTGCTACTTTCGCTGACTTAATTATCCTGACTGCTCTTCTTACTTCTAGGCTGGGTTCTTCCTCTTTCACTGCAGGCTGTGTGTGCTGGGAAGTACGACTTCTGTGGGGCTTTCTTCTGGACTTCTGCATTCCACCAGCATTCCACCAGCAGCTTTCCTTATGTATCTTATTGCCATACTATCTGTTCTATAGTCCTCATATGTGCTGTTTTAAGATGCTGTCATTCTTCAACTCCATCTATATCTTCTTTCTGAGGTGCTACAGCCCTAAGTATTTCCTTTAACTCTTGTGCTTTCTCTCCAGTCAACTTCCAGGTCTTCAGTCCTGTTTCTATTGACTTTAGAACTTTCTCTGACCAACTGCTTGCAGCTTAGTGTGGCAACCAGTGGCTTATGTTTCGCTGAGATGATATTTCCTATTGCTGATTCTACCCCAATACCTTTTCCTTACTAGGAGGAACTCTACCTGAATTGCATGTTGGCTACTCTTGTATGTGATCGTTTGACTGTCTCTCTTGCTGAACATTGTGTTGGCCATCATAAAGCCATTTGCTACAGAGAAGTCTATAATGGGTAGAGGCAGATCCAGCACATGGCAACCTAGGGCCTGGTGTCAGCTGGAGGCCTGACCTACCATTAAAAGTAAACAAAAATTCTCTGCCAAAATTAAAAAATAAATCACTTCAGCTAACTTTTTGCATCAGCCCGGGACTTTAGCATCATCAGCCTCCTGGCTGGAGGGGGGATCCAACCTTGTATCTTGTGTGTGGGAGGCAAAGACCTTAGTCATTATGCCAACTGCAGTCTAATAATTATAATTAATAATATGTGATTATTTTTTGAAAATATATGTAAAACAGAGGAATATGGAAATCAAGAAAGGGTACAAATGGAAATCTTTATAGAAGACTAAATTGTGTCAATGTCAAAGGAAACTGAGGACCAACAATTAATAGTACAGACAGGAACAGATGTGATCAAAATGGTGAGGTTTAATTTAACTATGTTAATTTACACTGTATCTTGCACTATGTTGTATTACTGGAGCTTTTCTTCCCAGGCCTCTGCTGAAAAGAGGAGCTATACTTCACTGGTCTTCCACTGGTCAACAAATGAAAAAAAATAATAATAAATAAAGTAACACCAGATAATATTCCTGTCGAAGTCTGGAAGTTAGGAAGTAAGATTCTGTTTAACAGTACTTTAAAATGGAAGTGAGCACCTGCATCATGGAAGAAAGCTGCGGTGGCTGTATAACCTAAAGAGGATAAAGACCTTTAAGACCCAGCTTCATATAGATCCAGTTCTATTTTAAGCCATGGCAGATTTTAAAACATCCATTACAGAGTACTCTGTCAGAAATGTCGGGGAAGCAAATGGCTATAACTAAGGAAATTAGTCATATGGGATGGGACACAGGGTATGGCTTGCCTAGACAGAGTAGGGCCTTACTGAGTTCATAGTGTTGGCTGCCAAAAAGCAATTAGTAAAAAATGGAAATCAAAACATAAATCAACTGTTAACTGAAGTACTGAATATTGTAAAATAAATAAAACAACTGGAGATGGGGATCTTTAGAAAAGGAAAGGAACAAATTAAATAGAAATAAATTGAATTTGTGGGAAAAACACATGCAAAATAATGTTCAGGAGGAGGAGTGAGGTTTAAAGGAAGGAAAAATTGAGCAGTTCTATTCAATGTTGGAGTTAGATGGTATTTTTTAAAAAGAAAAAAACATATGTAATGTATAATGCACATGAGAAATATGGTTAGTTTTGTCTGTTTTATGTCTGTGTAGCTATGTCTTAAGTGAAAATGTTAATAAAGGTGTTAAAAACAGTTCTACCATCATTGAGGAGAAAGACATTTTCAAAAAGATATTTTTCTCCTCAAACATTCATTTTGCTTTCTGCATTTAGTGTCATTCCTGGAAAGACTGGTTGTATCTGAAGACCTGACCTGTGAAGAGTGAGAGAAAACTTCTGTCTTCAAAGGCAATCCTATGTGATCTCTATCTTCTCTGACAACTCTTGCTCCTTTACAGCCTGAAGGAGGCAGATGTATAGGCATGGAAATCTATGCCTTGACTTTGACCTCAGGCATGCCTTAATAGACAGCAGGCAATGAACACTCTGGAACCTCTATAGAAACCAACGGACAAAGAACACAAATTGGAAATAGTAGTTACCCACCCTAAACCTGAGGTACCTTCTGTATTAGATACATATTGGAAAGTAAAGGTAGTGTCCATCATACCCAGTACTGCTGGTAATGCTCTAGGGGAGGGGAAAGGACAAACTGTAGGATAACTATCTTGAAGTTTTGAACTTTCTAGAATGTATTTATTTTTCCCTCGTTGACTGGCTTAGCTGTACTAGGAAACTGGCCCCTTTTCAGGGTAGACCTGAAGAGGTATTTATACTAGGGGGCAGTTTGGGCAGGGCATCAGGCAACTTTCTCTACTCTTTCAATGAGTGTCAAGGGATCTCTAACTTCCAACTTAGCTGCAAACAACTCATGGGGCCTTGATTTAATATGTCATCCATAGGACAACACAAGCAGCAAAGCAGTACACCCCTTAATTTTGCACTGTAGTGTCAATAATCCAATCAAGTGGAATGGGAATAGAACACAAACTTTTCTGGTCTTCCAGCATCAAAGGGGACTGTATTACATGTGGAGCCACTGATTCTGTAATAAGTTGAGTGGTGACAATATTCAAAATCAGTCCCCAAGGCCAGTCCTTTTTAGGTAACAAAGACAGCAGGTAGCACAATCTTCATCCTTCCATTTCTCTAGAGACCTTTTTGATAGCTTTTTGTGGTTAAGGAGAGGAAGGGCCAATTCCATCTAATCCTCCAAAATAAGTGGCATCCCACTAAAGATTAGGAAAGATTTGCCACTCTGTAAGAGTATAGGAATAAAGCCCTAACTACAACCCAGGTGAACCAGGTTTGATTAGCAATTCAGGCAACTGGAGTGGCCAGGAGGTATGGGTACACCTATCCTGAGGGAAAGGCAGCACCATGGGTGTCTCCTGCAAAGAACCCTGGTGGAGTCTGGGGACATTGTTGGGAGGAGGTGTAGTCCAAATAGCATGTGGGAGTGGACCTGGCTGAGCTGCCATGGAGGCAGGGTGATAAGCTGCAACTTTTCCATTGCCCTTTGGACATAATCACATGGCCATGAGGGAGGTGTTGGATATGTAGGGCATACAAGAAATCCTCCTGGATGGAAGTACAGATAGCCAAGCCACCAGAACGCACTTAGGATCCACACCAAGCCCCAGCATGTGGGAGTAAGTCCAGGTTGGTTTAGGAGATTGGTTCATAGACCTGGTATGGATGTGGGGCACTGGGGTGTCAGTAACATGACAGAAAGAGGACAAAAAATAATAAAGATTGGGGAAGATTTCAACTCGTGTTTTCTGCCCACTTGAAACTGCAATTCTCATAGAGGAGTATGACATACTTCTTACCCTCACATCCCAGAAATAACTTTGCCTCTTTCCTCGCCCCCTGATGAGGGGCTGATTGGGGTGGGGTATAGGAGGAGATGCAGATGGGGGGGTCTGGTTCAGGACTGGTCAGAAAGACCCATCAGGCTGTTGTTTGTACTTTCACCTACCATGTCTTTTTTATTTTACCATTTTTGTTTCTCAAACATCTTGTTTTTGGCTCACTGATTTTTAGTTTGTCATTAGAAGTGGGGCCCAGCTTTAGAAATACAGTTTTTGCTGTATTTTAGAATAAGGGGAAGAAAAACGCTGCTTTATTGTTTCCATTACCTTACCTTTTTCCTCCAACCTTGTAAACATCTCTTGAGTTGAGTTCCCTAATAAGAAATCTTTATATGGGGAAGCATTACGACTCTAACCTTGAACATCTAACAGTGGTTGAAACCTCACCTGTGTCCACCACCTGATGACTGACTCAGGAGGAGGGCACAATGGTTGCAGCATCAACAGTGTTATAGCCACACTTAATAATGTGCTTCCTCTCTTTTGAGTTACATGGGCAGGCTTAACAATCTGAGTTTTCAGGGTTTTCGCCAGCATTTTGTCACTTAAGCCCTCTAATTGTCTATGGAATTCACCTTGGTATTTGGCTGTATGTGTTTGGAAGTTAATACCACTGAAAGCCAGTCTGGCCCACAAATATACCTTCTTTATGAATCTGTCCATGACTCTGTTCTTCCTACTAATGGGTGGAATACTGGGGGCCAAATCTAGTTTAGCACCACTCACGAAACCCAGAAAATCAAAATACTTCATACAGGTAGCCAATAACTTTCACATATCCCATTTAAAATGATCTCTTGCTGTGGACAGTTTTTCCCCCAAAAGAATCATCCTCTCCTGGTTACCCTTATAATATGGTGTCATCATCTGATTCATACCACTAAGAGGAGGAAAAATGGGTAGTATCTTAAATCCTCTACTTCCTCTCAGGAAGAATCTGAGTCTTTTGTCAGTAGCAGTTTTTCCTTTTGCCCTGTGTGTGTTCAGCAGTGGATGATACACAGCAGCTCCACAAAGACACCTGCCATTGAGAAAAAACTCTTCTATTATGTTTTTTTTTACTTCTACAAAATCAGAGCTGCCAACTACTGGCAGACTTTTGGTGTGAAGGCAGTAAATGGCATTCCAGTGGTTAAAGCTCTAGTGGGAACAGACAGTTTATAATCCAATCTTTTTTAGTCAGTCTATTCAGCTCTGCTGATCTGTCTCCTCTGGGTTATAGGACCATGTGTACTGGATGCCCAGTATCTGACTACACCATCAGATCTAAATGGAGGATTGATATTCCTATGAACACAGATTTACATATATCAGCATCACAGCACTTGGCCAAGCAGGATGTGTTGTCATGTGTGCATCCACTACCAGAGGAGTCAGACAGAAGTTGGGAGATTAACTAGGTACTGCCAGTAGGGAGAAGACAACCAGCTCACTGGCCAAGACATACTTATGTATGCAGGATGGAAGAAAGAGAATTCTGTGCTTTGTAGCATCCCTTTTGAGAATTGATTCACCCTTGAATTCCTTGTGGTAGTATTCTTTTCTATATGGCTTCTTTAAGAGAAGCAACTCAACTGAAGCTGTCAATGCCCAATGCTTGCAAAATGGCTTTCATTTTTTTCCTGTGTCAGATCCCATTGCAATGTGGCCTCTCTATTTTTTTTCTGGGTTTTCCAACTGAAACCTGCATAGATTTTGCAACTAGGCAAAAGAAGCACTTAGAATGCAAATCTTTATATGCAACATGAGAGCCACATCCCCAGAGTTTTTTTTGTGACTACACAATACACACTATGAAAAGACATGTTTCTATGGAATGTTTACACAAGCAAAATATAAAAAGCATAACGGAAGTGAAAAAAGACACCATTTTCCAAAAGGCCACATATATTTTTAAAGTGTACTGTCACACTTTTTGTAAGCAAATATAAATAACCAATCCTTAATGATGGGAGAAATCTCCTTATCATATATCCTATCAAATTTTACACTACTTGAGGCAAATTCATAAGCAACTCCCCTCAAAATGTTCCTGAAGCTGTAAATAACTAACATGATATCATGAAAGACTGCACCTCCAATCCCTCACTTCCTTCATTAGTGTATAAGCTAGCATTTTCCATGCTATCTACAGCAATAAAGGTGTCTTATATCCTAGTAAGACAATTTGTTGACTATTTCTCACAAGTGGAACACCCATCCCTGAAATTTTAACACATTTGATGCTCCGTTAGTGAAACCATACTGCAAATAAGTAGTTGTTCCTCTAGAAAAATATGGAGCTTTTGATATCCAGAATGCTTTGCATGGGTATGCAAATTTCTACCAATACCTAACTTGACATCATTTTGTAGATGTGGTCATAAGGAAAAACTGAGTCAGCTGTAACACTAAAACAGCAAGCAAAATGTCATAATTTCTGTATTGTTTTCAAACCACTTGCTGCTTTAACATCAGGAGAATATCCAGAAATTAAATTAGATATAAAACACAGGTCTGTGAGAAGTGTAACAATATACTTTAAGAAATCTCAAGAAGGCAGACCAATGCATTTAAATCTTCAGAGCTCTGTGAGTTGGGATAGTCAGGGAGACATTTATCTGTGGCTGGTTCCCATACATTAGGAAGTCTACTGCAACAGTGATCCATATGGAGGACATCTATCTATTTCATTTCCCCACGAGGAAGGCATATGTAGGATCAATGCCAATAATGACAGAAGTATTGGTAAAGGTACTAATATAAATGCATATTTCAGCAACACCTATGCTCTGAAAGCAATTTCAAGGCAGGTTGCATATCCCTGTTTAGGAAGTCACCATATTTACTATGCGAGCCTCAAGAAGTCCTATCAAAGACTGCTGAAGACCAGAAGCTGAAGCTGAATGTTTCCTTTTTAGGAGTTTCCATGGAATTGTGATGACAGATTAGTGCTTTTTAACTAATTATACAATTAGGGCTTCTGACTTGACCTCCTTCAAAATTTGTTTAAATAAAATACTATGGTAATATACATTAACATTATAATCAGAGCCTAAAGACAAACAAACAAAAAAATGTGACTCTTAGGCTTGCTACATATCACAAGCAAAAATCCTAATAATTTTGTACCACATTGCCTTTTTCTTAAATCACAGCAAAGCAACCACATTTCAGGAAAAATGAAATAAATACATCCACTGTGCAGTGATGGTAATTTTAGTATGACAAGAGAGAGAACACTCAGAAACGTTAAGAACTGAAAGCAACAAGGGAAAAATGTGACAGGTATAGTTATGTCTTTTGCCACTTAGTCAATTTCTAAGCAGGGTTGTAAGATCAGTCCTGCCTCCTTGCAGGGGATGTAGCACTACTGAGAAGTTCTGGCTGAGTAACACAGATAAACCCAAATATTACTTTTGTTATAGAGACTCTTCCAAAGAGAAATATAAACAACTATAACAATTAAGCATCACAAGACATTCTGAGGAAAATAATTCACTCAGAATATTAATCTCAAAACGAAGTCAGAACTACCAGTTTTACAAAAAAAATCAAAAATATTGCTCTAACGCCATAGAAATGGTGACATTTATATTTTACTGTCCATGGTTCAACAAAAAATGGAAAACATAAAATGCACAAAACTATTACAACTAAACATCAAAACAGGACTAGAGACAAGTGAAGTAGTGGAGTATTTATACTACCTCTCCTATCACCAAAACTCAACAGATGTCAGCCCAGTAAAAATAACTGAATAAAAAATCTACAAGACATTTGAGAAGAATGATTTTAAAAGGACAGATTCTTTCTATACTTCTGCCTAGGCAATTTCATCATTAACCGATAAAAGAAATCTTTTGAAATTAAGCATAAACAGTACTAATCACTTCCAAGAGTTCCTGAAGAATAAAATACTTCAAATTCAGAATAATGGAAGTTTGAGATCAGTGCTGCTTGTAGTTACACATAAGCAGATCTTAGTAGCCAAATGCTGTAAATTCAGGTGTTCAGCACTGCTAACATAGTACTGTCCAGTAAGATGTCACTGGAGCTGTTATTACTCAAAGGTGAAGACTGACACCAAGAAAATAATCAATGTAATATTTATTCTTACAGTTTACTTTACCAGAGAAATAACCAAGTACCTTCTGGCACGCATTTTACAGCACATTATACTTTCACAGCTAGAACCAGTTTTATTGCTGTCTTTCAAGAAACTAAAAAGTTTCACCAAATTCTGAATCTTGTTTTCTCTTTCACTTTTTTGTTGTTGTTGTTTGCAGCACAAGTTCGACATCAAATGTTCTCCATTTAATAAACACCTTAAATGTAAGGAAAAATAAAAGAATAGTGAAAGAGTAACTCATGTGACAGCAGTGGGGATGATCAAACCAGCCTGCAATAAGGTAAAAATGAAAAGTCTTTTTTACTTTACTTTAAATGGTTATGTTCAATGTAGTACACTGTTAGCAGTAACAGTTAGCAATACCATACTGAATCCCAAGTAAAAGAGCAAACTTTCCTTTATTATTCTGTATATGTGCCATTTTGGTATTGTGACAGTTTTCCATGATCCAGGGCAAAGCTGCATATTGTTAGCTGTGAGATTTGGTCATGTCTCATTTCAAAAATGATCACAGAGAATTTATTTTACCTACACTTTCTTAACCAACATTACAATTTAACACACAAAACACTTTTTTTGTAAGGCACAACACATCATTATGCACATTCTGATTGTCAAACTTACAAAAAAAAAAAACTCAATAAACCCCGCCCTCCACAGAACAAAACAAAACAATAATAATAAAATAAAATACTGCATCCAACTTCCAGAGGCAGCAGCTACTGAAGTCACAGTAAACTATTTACTGTCAATAATTTACAAAAACTGGAGGTCCGAGATACATGATTGTCAGCATACAGTCTGAGTGCATTTCTAATGCAGCTTTTGCTGGGCTAGGTAGATGTATGTATAGGACTTTAAAAACCTCTGCTGAGACTATATATGTATATCCCACAATGAGGAATGTTACTGACCATCAAACGAGATGGAAGAAAAATGATACTGGTGCTGTCATGTGCTAGGGGAACAAATAGGTCCTCTATTAAAGCTGTTCAGCATAAGTCAGGGCAGGGCTCAGATGTTGTGTACAGGCAACTTCTTTTAATATTAGCTCATTAATAAAAAAAGGTTGCATATATACTGTAAGACCATCGGACTTCTTTATGTTGCATTAACCATTCAGGCTTCTTTCCACAGTTCAGATCCTTCTTAAAATTCTGGAATCTGTATTCCAAATCTGTTTTCTTCTCCTCTTTAAGACAATTAATAAGTTTAAGTCAGAGGTGCTGAATTGCATAAAAATTCAGTGTACTTTTTAAATATATAAAAAAGTTTTCCAACTCTATGACAGTTATAAGTACTCCAGTTCCAGTGCTTGGTGTAGAGCCAACAGGTCTGAATGACTTGATATCCTCCAAAAAGGCATGTTGTGCTGATAAAAACATAAAGAATAAAATTAATAATATATACTTTACAAATTATATACTAAAGCCATTTTGAAAGTTATGTCTCAGAAACTAAAATACATACACTACATTCATTCTACTGAGGAAGCTGGTGCAAACAGTCAATATAAGAGCTAAGAGCAAACAAGACAGACACAAGAGTACAGTAAAACCACCACCATTTTAGATATTTACTACCAACCAGATGGACTTAAGCATGCATTCCGCCATCACCTTCCTTTGGAGACTGATGTGCAAAATAAGGCTGCTTATCCATTATTTTTAACAGTAGCCCTGCTCATACTTACTGCTGCCAATCTAACATCTGAAATAAGTGACCAATGTCCTACCCTGATAAACTGAAATAAAATAAATACATATCTAATCAATAAAGGGGTTGTTTAGGGACTGCCATGTCATATCTTCACTGATTCTTTTCACTTTTTGACTCAACTTTTTCACACTACATCACACCAGTACAGTAGCACTTACCATCTGACATAAAAATGTATGCGGCTAGCATACAAACCATCATTATGCGGAGACTATGGCAAATACAGTCTAGCCTAATAGAACTTTTCAGGACTTGGTTTTAGTTTTCCTACATCTGACTTATGCAAATAAAAAATAAATACATATTACCATAATATCATATCCTGTATTTACATGTGTTTCTAGTGTGAACACTTTAATGAGAAAATAAGTATTATAGCATCACCACAAATTCATCCCACATCTTCAAATTCACAAGGCATCCTCACTCCTTGACAGGACCTTACTGTTAAAAAAACATGATCAGTTACTGAAGAAAATGTGATAATTCAAATCTATCACCCTCACATGAGCTGCCATAAAAACTAGATAAGGGTTTCTTTAAAAATGAACATTTAGTTTGCATCCAGGCTGATGTCTGCTCTTTCACACAGCTAAAATGATGACAGTAACCCACAGTTACAAATGATTTTCACACAAGCTGATTAATAAGGACTGTACAGTTCAGTTTCTATCTAGGGAGTCTTCTATTTGTAGACTGCTAGCTTTCCTCCCTGTTGCCATACTGATTCTTACAAGTGTTCCAGATGACACTGATCACTACTGCAATAGTCTTAGGTATATGGGGTTATATCATGCCAATGATATAACAGCTAGCCAGCTTCCAAAGATTCAGAGCACCTTCTACATGCCCAAACTGTCAGCAGCTCAGGCTGAGCTGACTAAAAGACAAGTTTGGGCATGAAGCCCTTCAGAGGTTTATTGATGCCAAAGTGTACGGTCCTCTGAGGCATATGAGGATTGATGGTCAGCTCCTGCTTTCCTTTGCTGGGTAGAAGAGTTCCCGTTGGGGGAAAAAACTTTCAATTTCTTAAATGCACTGTAGTTGTACTACTTTCCTCTTTGGGTAAGTTAGTTTAAATCTAGAAGTGATGGGTTTTAATTGACTGTCTCAAGATTGTAACTTTTTAAACGGATCACTCTCTTTGTCTGTCAGTTTAAAAATAGTGTAAACTAACTGAAAACATTTTCTGTGGAGAAACTGTGTTTATTTTTCTTTTGTGGAGCTGCCATAGTGTTTTAAAGTGTTTTTTTTTTACTATGTTTTTCCTGTCAAAAAAGTAACTTTTGTGGACTGGCAGTTTTACAGGCATTTGCTGCTCGCATTTCGGGAAAGAGGCACCACTTTTGACTTGACCAAGGAATAGATTGCTGGTCTCACAGTCGGTCCTTCTTCCAGGCACAAAAACAAAAAAGTTAAGCAAACACCCTTTGCCAACACAGCAGGCTAACAATTTGCCTCAGCTGCAGGTGGGTTACTCTGCTGTGGTCATTTGTTGTACCTCAGACCACTCATTTTTTTTCCACAGATCCCTCTGGTGTAGCACCTACAGGCACTATGGACCAGGGGTTAGCCAAATCCTCTGTGGCTGTTGGAGTCCCCCCAGTGAAGAAGGGAGAGCCACTCTTGTTGGTCTTAGGAGAGGGAACAGGGCAGGTTTCCTTGTTGTGTCAGAATGCTGTGCCCATCCCTGGGGAAGCAGCGGCTGCCCTCAATAACAAGGTTGACTCCATTTTTCCTGTCAAAAGGAAACAGAAAGCCAAGCATGTCTCCACTCCTCCTCAAATGTCTTTGGACAGAAGTAGTTTAATGGGACTTAATTTAAGCTACTGATCCTTCTTGTAAAGTAGTTTCTGGTAAAAGAAAGACAGGATTCCTCTTTTCCTGAATAGATTCAGGATTATGAATCTGAAGAGAAAGATGCACGAATGCATTAAGGATTTTGTAGTCAGATTTCTGATTCAAACTCAGAAGTGAGCTCAGTTTCTGATTCTCCCTGTGGAGGTTTCTTTCTCTGAGACTATTAACTAGAATGTCCCAGTGTTTTCTGTGGGAGAACATTCAGGTTTCTCAGTCCCTCAAAAAATTGTATGAGTTGTTACATAAGAATTTTGCAGAACCTACACCCATTCCTCCCTCCACTTCACAACCTATTACCTCTTCTTCCTCATTCAAGTTTCCTGATAATACTAGACTTAAAAGATGCATATTATCACATGCCTATTCATCCAGACTTCAGATGTTTCTTAAGGTTTTGTGTGTCTGGATTGCATTACCAGTCCTCTGTCTTATCCTTTGGACTATCCACTGTACCAGGAGTGTTCACAAAGTGTCTAGCTCCAATTATATCTCATTACAGCCTACAGGGTATCCACATACTTCCATATTTAGATTACTTAATACTCTTTGCAGAGTTTTTTTTTTCAAAATGCCAGGGATCTCTCTCTGTTGGGTGACAGATCTCTTACACAAGCTGGGATTCCAATAAAACATTTATAAGTCTTTCTTGACTTCCTCACAGAGGAGTGTGTTCCTAGGATGTCAACTAGACACCTCAGTTCAAAGAACTTTTCTTACATTGGAAAAAAAATACATCTATTTCTAAGGTTTTCCCCTCTGACTTCAGTCACTACAAGGGAATACCTCAGGATATTGAGTCTCATGGCATCTATGAAACTTCAGCTCTATTCAGTAGCATACCGCCTGCTCAGAGGTGATCTCTGCCTGACGTACAAGGCCATGTCCAATCAGGATCTGATGGACATGCTCCACCTCAAAAAATCCAAATCCATCAGGACCACGAGAGCTAAAGACTTAAACCTCGGCACAAGTATGAATAGGACATGCTGGAGGGGTAGATTCATAACCCAGAGGCTTCCCATGCTTTGGAACAGGATCCCAGTTCGTATTAGGCAGAGCCCCTCACTGACTCTCTTCAAGAGAAATCTTGATGAGTGGATGGGAGATCGTATGTTTACCCCAGGGGTCACATCTGTGTCACTGCTAGACAGGGGCACAGTAAACTAATTCTATTATATAAGGGGACCTTCATTGTGTCACTACAAGACAGAGGCACAGTATTCTATATTTATTCTGTACATTTTTGTACCATTTCATGGGGTGGCAAAAGCCACATCACTATGGCTAGGCTTACAAATGCCCCAGGGCAGATAGCCTAGTACTATACTATGAAACTATGAAACTACTATGATTCTTGTGATACCCTTGGAAAGATTCCACAAAAGAAAGAAACAGTGATATTTGAAATCTCTTTGGCCCCAGCACCAACATCCTTTATCTTTTCAGATTCCAGAACATGGGTTTGTCAGAAGAGAAATCTTTTGGTGGAGGCAACAGATATCCTTAAATCCAGCTCTCCCCTTCTACATCCCAGTTCCAAAACAATCAGTCACCACAGATGCTTCTGACTTTGCTTGGGGAGCAGTTTCAGGAGGGATAAAAGAGCATGGGGGGCATGCACCAAGGGCAGCTCAACATCATCATCAGCCCCCCTTTTCCCATTTTTTTTCTACATGGGGTCGGGTATCGTGTGAACTGTCGCCAACTCTCTTGATTCAGTGCCACACTCCTGCCTTCTTCAACACTCATGCCTGACTGTCACAGATCTTCTTTCACACAGTCCATCCACCATTTTGCTGGACATCCTTCGTTTCCTCTTACCTTCTTCCTGTCTGTCCCAAATCCACCTCACAAGATTGTCTTCTACTTTTCTACAGATGTCCAAACCACTGTAATCTGTTCTCTTTGATCTTTTCTGCAACTGGAGCTACTTTGGCTTCTGCTCTTACATCTTCATTTCTTCTTCTGCCCCACATTGTGCATCCTACCACCTTTCTCAGGCACTTCATTTCCATCACCTCTAGCTTCTTCAACTGTTCTGCCTTTACTGCCCAGGTTTCTGTACCATACAATAATACTGGTTGCACCACTGTCTTGTACACCTTACTTTTCAGCTTCTTTGGCATTTCTTCTGTCATAGACTACACCTGATACACTATGCCAGTTGGCTGCAGCCCCTCTGATTCTAGCTTTGACCTCTTCATTCAGACTACCCTTCTCCTCAATCATCCCTCCCAGATACTTGAAGCTGTTTACCTGTGCCACTATCGTCCCTTTTATCTCTAATCTCAGCTTTTTCTGATTTCCCCAGTTTGCTGCCATTACCACTGTCTTATCTGTGCTTAGTTTCAACTCATGTGCCTTCAGATTGCATTCCATTCTCCTATCCTTTGCTGAAGTTCTAGTTCAGAGTCTGCCTGTACTGCCACATCATCTGCATACAGCAGCTTTGTTGATCTGTCCTCTCCAACCTGCAGTGGCGGCTGGTGACTTCAAATCAAAGGGGGGCTGCAGGGGATAGCTGAATGGATGGGGTCAATAGGAAGAGGTGTGGCCAACTAGAAAGGGGAGGAGCTATGCTCAAAACCACAAAAACTAACTTTAATTAAATATGCTGCCCTGGGTGCCAAACCCTCATTATGAGAGTCCAATCAAGACAAATGAAGTATAAAAGAATAAAAATATTTAAATGCATTGGCTGCAAGACAGCTTACTTAATATCTAGATGGAAACAAAAATGTTGTGAGGCATGAAAAAATAAATTACTTTTTAAATACATTACGGGAATGCCAGTCAAAATCAAGTATAAGAAAAACAACCAGCACTTAACTCAAACTACTTCTCCTTGCCTGCAGTTCTAATTATAATTTATATTCAGCTTTATTAAAGCACCAAGTAACATGCTGAAAGTAGCATTCTCTGTGATGCCCCCACTTGTAAAAATGTTTCTTATCCAAAACAGACCTGCTGCCTGACAACTATCTACTTGTTTCATGGGGAAAACACGATCAAAGTAAAAATGAAAAGCAAACAAAAAACAAGCTCAAGATACATTGCTTAAATTATTACTGTACAGGTTATGGACCACACATGAATGGCATTCTGTTTAGTTTACTGGTAAAGCCCTCAGAGATCACAAGAAGTCTCCAACAAGTGTAATGAGCTTCTTAAAATAATGTAATCCTGTCCTTTACTACAAATACTGTCATATGCATTTCAATATCCAATGTTTATACATTATCTAGTTAAGTATTCTCTGCATGACAACAACAGAAAGGCTTCAATGTTGGCAATTCTTTAACAGTATGCTTATTAAAGTTTACTTGTGCGTTATGATCTCAGACAAGCTTACTTGATGGTCATTAAAGCATTGCTACTTAAAACACAGAGCAACAGGCACTTTGAGTAATAAGTATAAATCAACAGTACAAAAATATGACAGAAACCAGACCATTCTGCAAAATCAAGAACAGATGAAAAGCCACTGTAGTACTTGTGTCTACCTTGTATGGGGGGATACGCTGCACATTTACACTGCATAACTGCTCCTTGCTTTGCTTGGACACATCTAGAGTCACTACATGGGGGAGTGGGGTGCAACAAGTATGTCACAATTTGAAATGTCTCTGGCTGACGGTGATTGGCACTAACACATTTGTCATACCTCTCACCCTCAGGGCAAGAAATCTGGGCAAAGCCATACATAGAAGTGGGACAAAGGCCCAAAAATAAAGAAAATTTTTAAATATTGTTTTTATAAACTTAGAAAGATAATAGAATAGTAGGTCTTGCATTAGTATGAATTTTCTGAAGGATATGAAATCTGAAACTCAAATGCCTGTCATTATTTTCTAACTTCAGTCTTTAATGATTTACCACTAATTTGCCAAAAAAAACCCACAATTTTATGAAAAATGGACCAAAAATGTGATGCCACAATATAAAATAACCACACAATACAGCTGGGAACCTGTCAAAGAAGGGGCACTTTAATATTAGCACTGCTAACTTGAGCAGCTGACGAAATAAAAGAGTCTACATGCATTTCTGAAAGAAAAGTAATCTATAACTCTGATTATTACAGTTATTTCTTAATTGTAAACCCTCCATGTTTTCTTCCAAAATTGCTATTTTGCAGAGGGATTATTAGGGGAAGAGCAACATTTTGAGCCAAATTCAGGGACAGTTGAGAGGGTTGGCTATGCCTAATTCTATAAAGCAATTTGCATGTACCTCTCAACCTGTTAATGTAATAAATCTGGACAAGGCCAAATATATTGGGGGAACATATAAACAGTACTAAAAATTGCTCTTGTATAAACTGGGACAGTTGATAGAACAGGTCTTACTTTAGCATGCATTTTTCTGTAGGTTATGAAGTCTGAAACTAGTGTGTCATTATTTAGTGACTTAATTCCTAAATGATTTGCCAGAAAACCACAAATTTTATGAGGAGCAAACCAAAAATAAGAAGCAAAAAACCCATTAATTCTTTGAAAATCTAGACAGTTGGGAGATATAGTTCAGCTGGGGCTGTCTAAGTTTGCCACCCTTCCCCCTCACAAAACCATGGTCGAATGGAGCCTCCCCCTGCAGCCATTCCAATGATTCATTACTTTGCTATTTCACTCCATTTACCATAAACACTAATGTGCATACTGATTTACTTCTATGATGATTGAACTTCATTTGAAAGTTTTATTTTGCATTTTACAGCACAAACACTAAGACATCTGCTAAACAAACTTGGCATTAAAACTTCTCTGCCCTTGAAACTCACATTCATTGAAACAACATTAAAACCCACATTCAAAGAAAATACATTTTACATGTGGCAGATAAAAATTAATTCTGGGCTGTTTTCAAATCATAGGTCCCTTGCATATGAAACATACATGTGCTCTTTGATACACCTTCCTATTGCTTTGAAAATTTTTCCAGTAAACAATGAAACAAAACTGCCCAATTCAGAACATTTCCATCATAAAAGTCTACTCAAACTGCTACAGTCCACTATTATCAGTAAATATGCACAATTCTACAGTTCACCATTATCAGTAAATATGCACAATCTCTGAAGTAGTAAAAAAAAAGTCATCTAAATAATTCCACGTTAAATAAATCTGTAATGAAGAGGTTGCTGCTAGCAGTCACCTTTATATTTCATGGTTTCATCGAACAATAAAGTGTCTGATGCCCCTGAGGAATAAATTGCCTAAATTACATTAAAAATAAGCTAGTAATATTGCAATAGGAAATGGATGGCAAACAGATAACAGGCTCATAGTTAGTATCAACTTTTTCAGTACAGCAGCATTCACTCCTTGTGGGAGTAGAACCAACAACCTTCTGCATCAAAAGCAAGTACACAACCTGTTGTGTTATTAACATTGCAAGCTGATTTTCCATAAGCAGCACTAAACTTCTCTTTCCCTGCAGCTCTCAGCTCCTTGTAAAATCTATTCAATACTCAACTGCATCTCAACTTCGCAGCACAAGAAATCTGGAAAAAGCCAAATTTATTGGGGGGGCTCAAAAGGCCAAAAAACAGGGACGCATTAAACATTGCTTGTACAATCTTGGAAAGTTGTAGAAAATGCTGTGTTACCACCATACATTTTACTGCCAAGATCCCTGTGGAAAAGAGTCAAAGCAACACACCACTACGCCATATCAGCTGCTTTGTGACAGAGAGGAAGACTGAAACTTAAATGGCTATCATTTAATGAATTCAGTTCTCACCATAGCTGTCAACCTCTTAGCACAAAACACCTGGACAAACCCAGTAATGAGGGAATACAGCCCTCAGACATATTCAGTGAATTCAGTTCTTGCCATAGTTGTCAACCTTAGCACAAAAAACCTGGACAAAGCCAATAATGGGGCAATACAGTCCCAAAAATAAGGACACATTTCAAATATTAATCTTATAAACTTAGAAAATTGCTAGAATAGAAGGTTGTGTTACTATGTATTTTCTGAAGAATATGAAGTCTGAAATTCAAATGCCTGTCAATTTTATTTAACGTTTGTTAATCAGGAGAATCTGACTTGAACAAAAAAAACAATTTTCAGAAGAGGCCCAGGAAGAAATAATGCAGACATGTCTTTATAACATGGGAGGACACAAAAGCAAACCCACACAAACACAGGGAGAAGATGCAGACCCCACACAGAAGGCACCCCAGCCAAGAATCAAACCCAAGAACCTGCAGCCGTAAAGCAACAATACTACCACTGCACCATCAAATATCAAGCATTGCAACATTTAGGAACCACAGATATTATGAGGAACAGATCAGATCAAATAGGAGGCAAAAATCTGCAATTTTTTTACAAATGGTGGTGGGTAGGGAATTCAGGTCCTTAACACCTGCATACAAGGTACAGGGTTCAAGCCTGAGTATCTCTACCCAACACCATTTGTTCTCTAGCCACCAGTATATAATAACTGGGGCATTTTACACACACACACACACACACACACACACACACACACACACACACACACACACACACACACACACACAGTCCCTTCTTCCTCTCTCACACAGTCCCTTCTTCTTTCTCTCTCTCTCTCTCACACACACACACACACACACAGTCCCTTCTTCTGTCTCTTTCTTTCTCTCTCACACACACACACACACACACACACACACACACACACACACACACACACACACAATGCTTCCCCCAACATAAATTCAAGCACACACACACCATGCTTCCCCCAACAAATTCAAGCACACACACACCATGCTTCCCCCAACATAAATTCAAGCACACACACACCATGCTTCCCCCAACATAAATTCAAGCACACACACACCATGCTTCCCCCAACATTAATTCAAGCACACACACACCATGCTTCCCCCAACATAAATTCAAGCACACACACACCATGCTTCCCCCAACATAAATTCAAGCACACACACACCATGCTTCCCCCAACACACACACACCATGCTTCCCCCAACATAAATTCAAGCACACACACACCATTAAATTCGCTGATTCCCCCAACATAAATTCAAGCACACACAATAAATTCAAAACTTCAAACACACACACACCCCAACATAAATTCAAGCACACACAATAAATTCAAAACTTCAAACACACACACACCCCAACATAAATTCAAGCACACACAATAAATTCAAAACTTCAAACACACACACACCCCAACATAAATTCAAGCACACACAATAAATTCAAACAAACACAAGTACATCATTAATCTGACACACTTACCTGTCCGTTCTCCATACATGCATGTACATCCAAAGACCCGCGTAATCCACTGCACGCGAGATTCAAACCCCTTCCCGACCCGCGACTCCAAAGACCAGCGAGATCCAAACCCCTTCCCGACAAGAGACTGACTGCTGGTGTTGCAGTCCGGCCCCGACACGTTTTCCCAGCGAGTCTATGCAGTTTAGAACTGCACAGACCGTTCCTCATGTTTCCCTATGAGGACTGCCGGACTGCCTGGAGCATGCGCATAGACTTGCAGTAGTCTGGACTACTGCGCATGCGCGAAGTCCGCAAATTTTTAAAAACTTTTTTTTTTTCATTTTTTATTTATTTGTTTTTTTTAGTTCTTTTTGAGGGGGCTGCAGTCCGGCAGTCCAATAGCACGGGCCGTCCCTGCCAACCTGTTAGCTAATGTAGTCCATCACCAGTATGAACAGCAGTGGGCTCCGAGCTGAACCCTGGTGTACACCCACTCCCACTGGGAACCCCTCTGTGAGGCCGAACACTGTTCGCACTTGAGTCACTGGGTCCTTGTACATAGCCTGCACTAATTCTGCCAATGTTTCTGGGACTTCAAACCACCGCAGTACCGCCCAGATCAGCTTTCTTGGGACCTTGTCATATGCTTTCTCCAAGTCTAGGAATGCCCAGTTGGACTCTCTCTTCATCTCTAGTTTCTTCTCAAGTATCTGTCTCAATATAAACATCAGGTCAGTTGTGCTGCATCCTGATCTGAATCTGAACTGCTCAACTCCCATCTTACATTCTACTACTCTGCATATTCAAGGGCAGATGCAAGCATATAAACATAAAGGGGATGCTTGCCCTGATCAAGGCACTCAACTCTCTGAATCATCTTTGGTCCCTGGGACCTCTTCAAGTACTTACAGACAATACTAGTTAGATCATGTTACACTCAATTCCCATAATCCCTTATTACTGTTCTTTAATTTATTTATTAACTTCCAAAGTTCACACAACTTAATCTGTATATTTACTTACTTAATGCCTAGTACCTTGGTTCAGCAATGTATTGAACTTAGTCTTACCATATTTTTGCTTAGTTTCTTGCCATACTACGTGACAATTCCCTATTTGTATTGTATTGTATTGTATTTCCATCCATTTTATATATTCCTTTATTGCATGTTATGTAACTACTTCATAAGTATGTATACTTAAAATGTGATCTGTGTTTATCTTTGTTCTTACTATCTGTTTACTTAAACTTTTTTTTGGGAGCTTTTCTCCTCGGGTCTCTGCTGAAAAAGGGGTTCTAAGAACCCAGACAGACTAAGCCGGTTAACAAATGTAAAAATAAATAAATAAAGTGGTACATCAACAAGGAAAGAAGAACCCGGTTGTACCCCATTTGCAGACTAACCCTGTTAACTTGGGATACCGCTTCACAACACAACCTCACTCTACAGGCATTCTACATTCTGTCAGAGCAAAACTGTGTTGCAGACAAGCTGACCAGGACCAGGGCAGTTTGTCACGAATATAAATTAGATCGGGATCTTCCAAGGTTTGATCCATTTGTAGGGAGTTCCTCAAGTAGACCTCTTTGCTTCCTGTCTGAACAATCAACTTGCAAAATTCTTTTCCAGGACTCCATGCAAGAAGACCTGGAAGACAGTGCCTTTTCTTTTCTTTGGAGAGGAATGTTGCTGTACCTTTTCACTAATATCCAAGGTACTTCTGAAGATTCAGAAGGAGTCCTCCAAGATTATTGTGGTGACTCCTCTTTGGCCCAGGCAACTGTGGTTCTCCCCTCTTTTGGAAATGGCCAGGGGCAATTACAACAACCTTTCTGACAGGATGGATCTACTCACACAAGAAGAACAGGGGTGTTTGATATACCCCAACATCAATCATCTTCAACTGACTCTCTGGATGACAGGGTTTTAATTCTTTTTAGACACCTGTTTTGTGAGGATACAACATCAGGTACTATTGGAGGCAAGAAAGCCTGCTACTAGAAAATCAATATTAGCAAATGGAAAAGGTTTTCTAGTTGGTGCCAACAACATAACCAGCACCCATTCAGGGCTAGTTGTTCTCCGTTTTTACAATATTTATGTGAGTTATTATCCTATCGTCTTTCTTATTCCTCAATCAAATTTCATGTATTTCCCAGTTCAAAGAAATCTTATGTCAAAAATTTCTTGGATGTGGTTTGCATACGAGGCCTCCAAGTAAACTGGTGGACCCTCTTTGGGATCTTAATTTTGTGTTAGAGGAGCTAACACTTATTTCACTTGAACCAGCTAATCTGACTGACTTGCTTGCAGTTCTTAACATGGAAGACAGTTTTATTTATAGCTTTGACCTCTGCAAGAAGGGTATCTGAGTTGCAAATGCTTACCTCATTTTTCCATAGGAACAAAGTTTCTTTGAGAAGTAATCCTTCTTTTATGCCTAGAGTGGTATCCAAATTTTAAATCAAACTATCAATCTCCCCATTTTTTTGCCTGAATCTAAAAATGAAGAAGAAAAGACAGTCCATACCTTGGATTTCTGCACACAACTCAGGTACTATCTTGACAGAACTAAATCTTTTAGATCTTCGGATCAGTTGTTCATTTCTTGTGACGGTCAAAAAAAGGGACAACCTGTGTCAAACAGGCTCTCTCCAAATGGTTTTCTAAGGCTATTACCTTACATTATTATTATATTCACGATGACAAATCAAATCTATTCCAGACAGAGTTAAGGCCCACTCTACCAGGGCCTTGCCTTCATCTTAGTTTTTGTTAAGGGTTGGATTCTAGAAGTATTCTAGAAGCTGCTACTTGGTCCTCTGTACAAACTTTTGCAAAGCACTATAAGCTTGATTCCCTCGCCAGGTCTAGCTCAAGTTTTGCTAGGGCCATCCTCCAGGGTCTCCTGGACCTTTCTCTTTCCACCTTCCAAATATAGTCAGCTATGATAATCTACAGCTAAGGCTACTGCATCAGTCATCAGTATGAAGAACATAGCAGAGTTGGGTGTTCAAATGATCACTGCAGGATTAGCCACTCTCTCCTTCCATTCCCCTTGCTTTTTGGTGTGTGTTTTTTTATGTCAGGGAATGGACATTTATTTTTTGTTATTAATAGCATTGTCCTTTCAGCCCTCCCGCTAGCAGGAAAGCTCTGAAGGGATTCTCACCCAAAATTGCCTTTTAGTCAGCTCAGCTTGAGCTGCATGACAGTTTGGGTGCATGGAAGGTGCCCTGAATCTTTGGAAGCTGGTTGGCTGTTATATCCTTGGCAGGATATAACCACATAGAGCTAAGCCTACTGTAGCAATGATCATTTGAACATCTACTGCTATAGTAAGTTCAAATTACACAACTGTACTTTTCTCCTATATTTCAAAGGTATGTGACCTGTCAATCTTCTAAACTGTGTGTGTGTGTGTGTGTGTGTGTGTGTGTGTGTGTGTGTGTAAGTGTGTTTGTGTGTGTAAGTGTGTTTGTGTCTTTACGTCCTGACATGAAACAGTATTAACTCTCTTTTACCTACTGAGTTCTAAAACAGCCTCTAGTTCCCCACTGAATGGGATAAAGTGTGTACCTGAAAATGAATGTCCGAAAACAAACTTTGCTAGCTGAAGATCTATGAACTCAGTTGAGACAAACCCTAAAAGATACAGCTAGCCTGGACACTTCAAAGATTAAGTGACTTGTGTCATATTAGTTATTGTCAGTGTACCAGTTTGGGTTTGAAATGTAAAAAGTGTTATCAGGTTAAAAGTAAGATACTGAATAAAGAAGTAAAATCCAGGACACAACCGTAGATGCAAATTATTCTCTTTATATTCTCACAAAATACAACAGATGAGCGCTTTCGTCTAATGACTAGACTTCATCAGATGAAAGCACTGGTACCAGAAACACTTTTATACATAAAATCTTAATTGACAAATACATTTAATTAAAATTTAAAGTGATACACATCCTCAGTGTAACATTTTCCTAAAAACTAACTAACATGTTTATAATTAAAATGAATTTGAACCCATTAGTTCAATACCATGAATTATAAAGTCATTTTAAAAAATATAGTAAAACTGTTTACACACTTTCAGCTTTTTTGTGTAGTACCGATCTTACACTAATATAGTCATTAAGACCTGGTGGAGAGTTAGATTTCAATCTAAGCTGCCACAACAGTTCCCTATATAATACAGCATTTTTTCTATCCCCCCCTCCCCTCAAAAAATCTTTTTTAACTAAATCAATTATACCAAATTTAAATCCTACAAATGAGGAGCAAAGTAAACTGTGCTTGTACAGAGCATTAGTTTCCTTATGGGTCCTAATGTCGTATAAATATTTATAAATGCGGTCCTTAAATGTCCTTTCAGTTTTTCCTATATAGTATGCATTACATGCAATGCATATAGCCATGTAAACCAACATTTTGGACTTACAATTCCCTTTAATAAATCTTACTGTACTGTCCAAACCATTGTTTAATTTCACAGTTGCCTCCCCCCATATGTACGTACACACACTGCATGCTCCACAAGGAGTGGTGGCCTTGTATTGCAAAAGTTCCTTTTTACCATTTTCAAAAGTCCTCTTAAAATTCATACCCACTTTGTGTGTGAAAATGGGTTGTGTGCCCACTAGTTGATATACCTCATTTATTTTCATTAAATTCCAATTATTTCTAATTATGTGTGAAAATATCTCAGAAAACATATTGTATTGAATAATACATGCTGTGTTATAGTTTCTTTTTTCATCCGAAACCAAAGTGGTGTTCTGAAGGGGATGGCCTACTAGAGCCTTATATTTAATCCCCCATTCATTCGTGACCTCGTTTAAAATTTCGGTAACCATTTCAATAGGGTATTCTCTCTCACTGAAACACTTGCCTAAAAAAGCCATTTCTTTTTGTAAATCATGATAGTCAGAGGTCATCCTAGCTATCCTGACTGCTTGACCCTTAATTAAACTTTTCTTTTGTGCCCTCGGGTGATGACTACTAAAGTGCAAATAACTATTGCACCAAGTGTCCTTCCTATATATATTGGATTTAAAACCACTAATTGTCTTGGAAATGGTAACATCCAAATAGTTAATATAATGTTCATTGTATGTATGTGTGAAGGAAAGAAAATAAGTACAAGAATCCAAGTATTCAATAAATTTGTGTAATTCTTCTTTGGTCCCATTCCATAGCACAAAAATGTCATCCAAAAATCTCAAGTACAACTTGATATGTTTATAAAAAACAGAGGGAAAAATGAACCTATTTTCCCATTCAAGTAGTGCCAAATTAGCGTATGTTGGAGCACACGCTGCTCCCATAGCTATACCGCTGGTCTGTTGATAGTATTCTCCTTGAAAATTGATGTAATTTGAAACAAGAATGACCTCCATGAGTTCTAACACCAAAAGAATTCTATCCCTAGATAGGGTGGAGTGTTTGAATAAACATTCACTAAAATAATCATATCCCTCCCTTCTAGGAATACAGGTGAAGAGATCCTTCACGTCAATAGTAAGGAAAATACTGTCTTTACTCCAAAGCTGCTGGGTGATTTTACTCAAAAATTCCCACGAGTCCTTAATTAAATGTGTAGTTTTGTTAACTATGTCTTTGATATGTCTATCCACAAAAATAGCCAGTAGGTGAGTTTTAGAGTTCCTTGCTGATACAATGGGTCTGAAAGGCGGGGTACATATGGATTTGTGCACCTTCGGGACTCCAAAGATATTAGGAATATTTGGATACAATTGTTTTAAAAAACTGTATGTTTTGGAATCAATCCTATTTTCTATTAAATACTCTTCCAAAAGAGAATCAATTCTATTATAAGCTATGTAAATCTGATTGATAGACACAGGAGTGTATGTTACACTGTCTAATAAAATATTGGTGATAGCATTGTTGTAATCTTCAACATTATAAATAACCACACCCCCACCCTTGTCAGGTTTCATGATACGCAAATCCTTTTGCTTCTGTAATTCTTGTAACAAAATGTTTTCTTCCATTGTTAAATTGGAAAGTTCTCTCTGCCATCTATTGTTGGCATAAGATTCATAAATTTCCTCAGTAACAACTTTTTCAAATAATAATAAGGTGGGGTGAAGAGGGGGGTTATATGTACTGTGTCTTGTCAAAGTTCCTACCCTCCTGTAATTGTCAGTGGCAGAGTCCTTACCCTGATTAAATATGATGTTTAAATTTAATTTTCTTAGGTACATCTTCAAATCCATTAGCAAATTAGCTATATCACCATACTGTGTCTTAACAAATTTAAATCCTTTAGAAAATAAATTAAAATGTAATTTGGTTAAACTGTAGCTAGTATAATTAAAAATGTTGAATCCCTTGTATTCATAAAGAATCCCGTGATTGTCCTCTTTTTGTACTATCTCGTCCCTTTCACTACTTTTTTCCACCCGTAGTGCATATCTGTGTGTCCCGGGTCTGGAGGGAACCTGTTCTTGCTTGCTAACCTCTCCGACCTTCTGGGGAGAAAAAAATGTTCCCCTTCTTCTTCTCCAAAAGAATCAAGTTCATCTAAGGGTCTGTGTCTATTGTTCTCATCAAATTCTCTATTGGCTAATACAGGAACCTTATCAACAGCTGAATAAGTTTCTCAATGTTCCATAACATGATTAGTTTTAGACAAGTGTCCTTGTGTTCTATTAGTTTTTTTAAAAGGACTCACATAAGCCTTCCCCATTTCGTATTGTTTTTTATCCCTAAAAAATTTCTTTTGTTTGATAACATATATACTTTGAATTCTTTTCTCAATTTTAGTCAATATGTTCTCATACATCCTTTCATATTCACTAAACAATAAATCATTAATAATATCAGCTTCCAATTTACTTGTTTCTACAGTTAAAGAAACTAAAAGTGCTTCGTTACATTTCACAATCCGTTCAACAAGACCTAAACCACATGAATCAAAAAAACAATGAAAATCTTTAATATTAGCATCCGTATATATTATACCAACAGGGTATTTGAACAACCTCAACCCTTGTGGCACTATTTTATGAGCCAAGCAACATTTTAGATAACTGTTATCCATCTGTACAGGCTTTAATTTAAATAACTTCTTTTCAAATAAGAATATCATGTCCTTCAACGTAAGTGCAGTCTCATTTTCCTTCCATTTGTCATCATATTTAGTCTGACCATCCATGTCTACATTAAAGTGATAAGTTTTCTCTAAAATATCTTCAAAACACGTACCCTGCCCAGTGCCATTGTTCTTATGTAATGTAGTACCATCACTGTTAGATATTTTAAGACCTTTACAGCCTATCTGCTGTTTGGATACAAAATCAGTACCTTTCTTTAAAAAACGATCTTCGGTGATGATTTTATCCTGGTCCTGCCCCTGCTGTACATCCAAAACCTGAAAACCGTTTTTTCTATGCCCTGCATGATTGAAAGTGACGCCAGCACCATCCTCTTGCCTTTGCAACCCTCCACCATCACTCGCGCCAGCCGAGCGTGGAGATGACGAGCAAAAAACAGCATCTTCTCTTCCCATGTGGGAAGCCTCTTTTCTCGATGTTGTAGCACCACCTACTGGTGCCTTTTGGCTAATCAACTCGATGAGCAAAGTCAAATCTCCTTTTAAAGAAGCTATCTCATCACGCATTTTCGTGAATTCATCTGGTACAGGCATAGCTGGAACAGGACTTAAAGTTCGGTCGTCGACCAACAGGGTGGAATCACCAGAGGATATATTCAACATTATAAATTCATGGTATTGAACTAATGGGTTCAAATTCATTTTAATTATAAACATGTTAGTTAGTTTTTAGGAAAATGCTACACTGAGGATGTGTATCACTTTAAATTTTAATTAAATGTATTTGTCAATTAAGATTTTATGTATAAAAGTGTTTCTGGTACCAGTACTTTTATCTGATGAAGTCTAGTCATTAGACGAAAGCACTCATCTGTTGTATTTTGTGAGAATATAAAGAGAAGAATTTGCATCTACGGTTGTGTCCTGGATTTTACTTCTTTATTCAGTTTGGTTTTGGTCTTATTTTTTCGTTTTAAAAGGAAGATGCACTATAATACTGCCGTGCAACACTGCAGCTGAAAATGGGCTACTTTAAGGAGTCTGTGATAGGGAAAAATGCCTAAACAGTCTTTCACCTGTTCATCTTTTGTGAATTACATCACTGTATTTTGTAAGATACCTCTGTCTTTATGAGAAACCATAAAAAATGCACAATTAATGGGATACTTTGTCATTCTGAAACTTGAATATTGATTGCAATAACCATACAGGCAAGTAAATGCCTTATTATCCCTTGAAGTGTGCCATATCTGGCTACAGATGAAACTAGTACCAAACAATATCAACTGGTCAATATTAGGGCCACTAACATATTCAAAGTTCAACTGCATTAAAGTACCTAAAATTAGGTACTGTAATAGAAATACAATAAACAGAAAATAATATAGAAAGACTGAAACACAAAAATATAAAAACACATTAAAACTACCAACCTATCATCACCTCTGTGCCATTTGTTCTCATTAACATCCAATCAACCTACTGTAATAAAAAAGAACAAGGCTACACTAAAATTGCAAATATTTGAGGCAAATAAACAAAGTAAAACACATCACTGCACAACTCTCAAAGAACTTGAATGGCTGGAACTAAAATGCCTCCTTACTCTCATGCAACTCCAAGTAAATATACTATTTAAAACTTTCAAATTCCCTACTATAGCAGCCCTTATAAAACTATATAAACCTAAAAGAGAATTATATCCCTATACCAAAACCTAGTCCAAACACATAAATCTAACAAGCACTAACCATTATAAAAATTCACTATTCTCAGTAAATGTGGCAAAAAATGGAATGTTATCCAGTATGTAATTAGAAGTGAATTACATCTATAAGCTTTCAAAAACTATAAAGAAAAACATCTCAAAACACACTGGATATGCACGTTTCATAAATAAAACATAACTAAAGCAAAACTCAGTAAAGTACTAATAATTACAGTAACCAACACATCTAAAGTTACCTGGATAGAGCTCAAAGGTTTACCATTTTAGTAGCTAATCAAAAAAGTGAATCAAGCTATTACTTTTATTTCATAAAAACTATTTCCCCAACTGTATGTGTCATACTAATTAGTTATGCTTAAGTCTGCATGGATAATGCAATGCTGTACTGCAAATGTCTAGTAACAGTACAATATTATGTTTGAAAGTATTGTGCAATATCTGAATATGTTTCAACAAAGACTCTCTACAAACTTGAATCACTGTAGGCTGTAATATCTGTAAATTGCTTATAGTCTTTATTATGCTTGTATTTTACATTATCTCTTTGAAGCTTATTGTATTGTTAATATCTGGATTATGTGAGAGAATTGTGGTCTTAGTGAATGATGCTCAATTTCACAAAACTGTACCTTATATTTGGGGTGCGTATCTTCATGGTGAAGAAAGAATAAAGTGCTGCAATAGTAACTGACCCATGACACAGGAGAAATGGGTGCTTCAGCATCAAGAATAATACAGCTTATCAATGACAGCCAGGTTGAAAAGACATGTTTTTAAAATCTTCTTTAAACTGTGGTCTTTAACTAGGCTGCATGACTTGGTAGGGAGAAGCAAAATCATGCAGCCTAGTTAAATAAAGACCACAATTTAAACACAATAAGATATTTAGTTAGTAGTCAGTGAAAATATAAAGAACCAGCATACTGTGATGCATATTCGATAGGTCACTGAGTATAGGGCTGTGGAAATCTGCACAAGCTGCAAACAGTTGTATGGCATTACAGATTAGATCAGACAAAAAAGTCAACCTGACAGAATATTCCAGGTAAAGATTATGGGGGTTATAAGGCAAGTAAACCATAAGATCAATTGCACCTTGATATCTGCCTTCAAGAACTACCTCCCACTTCCAGGAGGACAAAACATGACAGGCTAGAGATTAATCTGCAGATATCCAGTCACCCAGGATCTTCTTAAAAGATGACAGGGTGTCACACTGTTTAATATGAGATGGCATAACCACTGGATAATACATCTGTCCTTCCACCATGTTTTATTTATTGTGTTGGTGGATGTTTAGATCCTTAGTTCAAGTGTTGTCAAGTTATTGGACTTATGGAGGTAAAAGAGATCCAGTAAGGAAGGTCTTTGATGGCATGGAATGCATTACACAGATCTCCTCATACTAGGCTATATGACAGACAGCACAGGAATAGGTCTTCAAACCTGTGTTGGTCCCCAAGGGTTTTTATACCAATAATCTTTTTTAGTTAGGAACCTTTGGGACCTCTGGCTAGGTACAGAAGGATGATAATGTCTTTTGACCAGGATGAGATGTCTTTGGAAATTAGCTGGGCTAAACAGAAGGACTTCCTGACTACTGTCAGTACATGGTGGCTGAAGAAGTAGAATCTGGCAACCCAAGGTCTTTGACTAAAGTGTCCATTTGGAGATGGACACTGTTTATAAATACCACAATACTCTAACTGCGCCTCTGGAATCAGCAACAGACACTTGTTTGGCTAGGTATGGATGACCCACTCCAGATCAGCAGTTCCATGAGGTAGGGGGAAAACAAATAATGCAACCAAGTTAAATAAAGACCACGATTTAAATACAAGATATTTAGTTAGCAGCCATAATAAACTACACAGAACCAGCATAATGTGATATAAACTCAGCAGGGCAGTAAGTAGGAGGGCTGTGGAAATCTGCACCAGCTGCAAACAGCTGTATGGCATTACAGTAGAACAGACAAGAAAAAGCCAAGGTAAGCACAAAAAGAAATAAGGTACTTAATGTTGGCAATATTCCTAACAAGGGAACAGGAAGGATGATAACGCCTGAAACATGGTCCATCAGAGGCAGCCTGTCTTCAAATACTATCCCTGAATTACACACCATCAATTCAAATTAAAGTTTATTACTGCTACAGATACTGGAAGTTAGAACTGGTGTGGAAGAATCCAATAATGTGGCATGAAGATCCCTTTTGTATTGTATTGTCAAGAGCCATATATGTCATGAACAATGGGCTCAAAACTGAACTCTACAGCAGAGCATAGGTAACAGAGTAATAAAAGGATATATGAACTCCTGACATTACTCTATGAGTTCTTCTGGAAAGGTAGGAGTCAAAAGAAATCAAAAACTAATCCTGTGATGCCACAGTAATGTCAAAGATAGACCAACGGGACTCCAGGGTCTATTACGTTAAATACTGACAACAGATACAGCAAGCCCAAAACAAAGTAAAGACACTGGCCCCTAACCATTAGGAGATCACTATATACTACAGTAAGGGTAGTCTCCATACCAGGCCAAAATCTGGATTGGAACAGACTGCTGACATTACTGTTTTTCGGACAGGGATCCAGCTGTGCGTAATCCACCTTCTCGAGAACCTTGCCAACAAAGGGCAAGTCTAAGACAGAGCTACAATTATCCTAATCACTGGGATCAGATTCTATTGTTTTAAGGATTGGGTAAATCTCCTTCAAAGCTGTTGTGAAAAACAATATCCCTATGTGAGGAATATGCAGTTTGGAAAAGAAATGCACCCAAAAGCTCCAGGCAAGGTTGTACATGTTTGGCAGGGTAATGATCCAACCTAGTGGTAGTAACTGACATGCTGGAACAAGAAAAAGAAAATCACTATAATAAGACAAAGAAAACTCATATCAACTGCAAGACACTATATGCTCCTTATATGAACTCTTAAGCCCTGTGATTACACTTTGTGTGCTCCAATCCTACCAAAGCAGCTCTCGAATAAAACAATGAGAAGTTAGTTCATATTCTTCATCAGACAAAACTTTCTGGTGGACATGACAGGTCAGACTGCACAGCATCCTCACCACCTGAACAGCTGTCTGGTCATTTTGCCACTACAGACATGTCCTGCTATAAACATAAAGATTTCCTCAAGAAAGCCACTACCTGGTATACCTATTGTCAAGCACAAAATACCCTGTATTTAAGGCTATTGGGGAAAAACATATAAGAAGGTGGTGTAGACTGAGTGGAAAAAGTCAATCACTCATTCTTCTGTGATACTTTTCAATTATACTAACAAATACTACGTCATGGCTTAGTGGTTGGTCATACAGACTAGTGTTACCAGGGTCCTGGGTTCAAGACTGACAGTAGGAATTTATTTTGGGTTGGGAGGGTGGCTTAATGACTAAGGTGTTTGCCTTACAAACACAAGGTGCAGGGTTTGAGTCTCACAAGGGATAATTGGCTAGGCTTAAAATGGCTCGCAAGGGCAGTTAGCTTAGTACTAAACTATGAACCTATGAACCTACCCTTTACCATATGTGGCTTAGGAGCGATGGCATGTACTTACTGACTCCATATGTCTGTAACTATTAATACAGGATGTCAGCTTTTATTGCAGTTTGTTGATAGAAGTGTTTTCTTTGCAGTAATGCTGTGTGTATTCACTTATTTGTATTCAGTGTTTAATATGCACTTTTGCAACCATGGCCTAAAGTTAAACGCCAAAAAATGCATAGTCATACCCTTCGGGAAAAACAAGGTTACCCCTAGCTACCATATAGGTGGCAACCCACTAAGCACAGAAGAGGTTATCAGGGATCTGGGTACCCAGGTTGACAGCAACCTTTCATTTGATACTCACGTTGCCAAAGTAGTTAGGAAGACCTTCTACATTGCCCACCTGATCATGAAGGGATTCACATCTAGATCAAGGGAAGTCATTGTCCCCCTGTACTCATCACTCATCAGGCCAATGACTGAGTACAATGCCCCATTCGGAATGTATCTGACACGACACCTGCAGCAACTGGAAAGGCCCCAAAAGTTCCTCACCAAAAGGATAAAGGGTCTCAAAAATATGTCCTATGCTGCCCGACTGAAGGAACTTCAGCTCTACTCAGTCGCTTACCGTCTGCTCAGAGGTGACCTGTGCCTGACATACAAGGCCATGTCCAACCCAGAATTGATGAACATGCTTCACCTCAAAGAATCTAGATCCCTCAGAACTACAAGGGCGGGAGACTTAAACCTTGACACGGTTATTAATAGGACATGCTGGAGGGACAGATTCATCACCCAGAGACTCCCTATGCTGTGGAACAAAATCCCGGTACATGTGAGGCAGAGCACTTCGCTGGCTTTGTTCAAGAGAAATCTTGACCAATGGATGGGAGATCGCAGATATACCCCAGGGATTATCTCAGTGTCTCTGCTTGACAGAGGCACAGCAAAATAATGGGCATAGTATCCTCCAAACTAAAGGGGTGGCGAAAGCCACAAAACTCTGGCTAGGCTTATAAATGCCCTTGGGCAGATAGCCTAGTATGAACCTATGAACCTATGATGGTCTCTGTTTTTAGCAGTCAGCGATTCACCATATAATCACACATACACATAGACATCCATCATCGGCAGTGGTACAACAGTACAGCTGACAATGCAGAAAATCCCTCTCTTTTGGCCACAGGCATGCAGATGCACACAGATGTAATGATTTGTCCATACAGATATGACTAGCAAACTTAGTGTGAATGTGTGCAAATCATGAAACACATTCACAGACGTGCACATAAATAGGTGAAACTGCATAACAGGCCAGCAACACACAGAAACATTATCTACTGCGGTCAAGCAGAACAATGATAATTAAGCAATAAGGCAACTACTGTGTCTAACAATGATGACAGACAGAGCAGATACCTAACAAAATGTTTACAATGACCAGAAATTACAAATGGTGAACATGGCATGATGCATCTGTTCTGAGAATCTCATTCATGCACAGTAGTCATCTCTGCATAATTTTCAATTTAAAGAACTGAAATCCTACAATACTGTCATCCAGTGCAAAAAACAACCATCATCTTCTTTTGGCTGTTCCCGCTAGGGTTCGCCACAGCGGATCATCTGTTTCCATTTCTTCCTGTCCTCTGCATCATGCTCTTTCACACCAACCGCCTGCATGTCCTCTCTCACCACATCCATAAACCTCACCTTAGGCCTTTCTCTTTTCCTCTTAGCTGGCAGCTCCATCCTTAGCATCCTATACCCAGCATCCCTCCTCAGCACACGTCCAAACCAACGCAATCTTGCCTCTCTTGCTTTGTCTCCAAACTGTCCAACCTGAGCTGACCCTCTAATATACTGATTCCTAATCCTATCCATCCTAGTCACACCCAGTGCAAATCTTAACATCTTTAACTCTACCACATCCAGCTCTGACTCCTGCCTTTTCGACAATGCTACCGTCTCCAACCCATATAACATAGCTGGTCTCACTACCCTCTTGTAGACCTTCCCTTTCACTCTTATTGGTACCAGTCTGTCACAAATCACTCCTGACACTCTTCTCCACCCATTCCACCCTGCCTGTACTCTCTTCTTCACCTCTCTTCCACACTCACCATTACTCTGAACTGTTGATCCCAAGTACTTAAACTCATCCACCTTTACCAACTCTACTCCCTGCATCCTCACCATTCCTCTACCCTCCCTCTCATTTACACACATATATTCTGTTTTAGCCCTGCTGACCTTCAATCCTCTCCTCTCTAAATCATATCTCCACCTCTCCAGGGTCTCCTCAACCTGGTCCCTACTCTCACTACATATCACACTGTCATCTGCAAACATCATAGTCCACGGGGCCTCCTGTCTAATCTCATCTGTCAACCTGTCCATCACCACTGCAAATAAGAAAGGGCTCAGAGCTGATCCTTGATGTAATCCCACCTCCACCTTAAACGTATCTGTCACTCCCACCGCAGTCCTCACTAATGTCACACTATCCTTGTACATATCCTGTACCACTCTTACATACTTCTCTGCCACTCCCAACTTCCTCATACAATACCACAACTCCTCTCTAGGCACCCTGTCATATGCTTTCTCTAAGTCCACAAAGACACAATGCAACTCCTTCTGACCATCTCTGTATTTCTCCAACAACACTCTCAGAGCAAATACTGCATCTGTAGTACTCTTTCCTGGCATGAAACCATACTGCTGATCACTAATCATCACCTCCCTTCTTAACCTAGCTTCCACTACTCTTTCCCATAACTTCAAGCTGTGACTGATCAATTTTATCCCTCTGTAATTACTGCAGCTCTGCACATCACCCTTATTCTTAAAGATAGGTACCAAAACACTTTTTCTCCACTCCTCAGGCATCCTCTGACTTTCCAAAATTTTATTAAACAATCTGGTTAAAAATTCCACTGCAATTTCTCCTAAGCACCTCCATGCTTCCACTGGTATGTAATCTGGGCCAACAGCCTTTCCATTCTTCATCCTCTTCACAGCTGTCCTTACTCCCTCCTTGCTAATCTGCTTCACTTCCTGATTCACTATCCCCACATCATCCAACCTTCTCTCTCTCTCATTCTCTTCATTCATCAGCCCTTCAAAGTACTATTTCCATCTACTCAACACACTCTCCTCACTTGTGAGTACGTTTCCCTCACTGTCCTTTATCACCCTTACCTGCTGCACATCTTTCCCAGCTCTGTCCCTCTGTCTAGCCAATCGGTACAGGTCCTTTTCTCCCTCTTTAGTGTCCAATCTCTCATACAATTCTCCATATGCCTTATCCTTAGCCTTCGCCGCCTCTCTCTTTGCCATGTGCCTCATCTCCTTATACTCATGTCTACTTTCTTCATCTCTTTGACAATCCCACTTCTTCTTCGCCAGCCCCTTCCTCTGTATACTCTCCTGTACTTCCTCATTCCACCACCATGTCTCCTTGTCCTCCTTCCTCTGTTCAGATGTCACACCAAGCACCTTCCTAGCAGTCTCCCTTACTAGCTCTGCTGTAGTTACCCAGCTATTCGGTAACTCTTCATTGCCTCCCAGTGCCTGTCTTAACTCTTCCCTGAACTCCACCTCACAATCACCGTTTTTTAACTTCCACCATTTAATCCTTGGCACTGCTTTCACACTCCTCCTCCACTTCTTGATCACCAACATCATCCTGCAGACCACCATTCTATGCTGCTTAACTACACTTTCCCCAGTCACCACTTTACAGTCTCCAATCTCCTTCAGACTGGCCCTCCTACATAGGATATAATCCACCTGTGTGCATCTTCCTCCACTCTTGTATGTCACCCTATGCTCCTGCCTCGTCTTAAAATACGTATTCACCACAGCCATGTCCATCCTTTTCGCAAAATCCACAATCATCTGACTTTCTGCATTCCTCTCCTTAACACCATACCTACCCATCACTTCCTCATCCCCTCTGTTCACTTCACCAACATGCCCACTGAAGTCCACTCCAATCACTAGTCTCTCACCCTTGGGTACACTCACCACCACTTCATCCAACTCACTCCAAAATTTTTCTTTCTTATCCATTGCACACCCAACTTGTGGAGCATATGCATCAACAACATTCATCATTACACCATCAATTTCAAGCTTCATAAACATCACTCTATCAGACACTCTCTTCACCTCCAACACACTCTTGGCATACTGTTCCGTTAGGATAACCCCTACCCCATTTCTTCTACCATCCACACCATGACAGAACAATTTAAACCCGCCTCCTATACACTTGGCCTTACTTCCCTTCCATCTGGTCTCTTGCACGCACAATATATCAACCTTCCTTCTCTCCATCATATCAGCTAGTTCTCTCCCTATACCAGTCATACTGCCAACATTCAAAGTTCCTACCCTCAGTACTACACTCCTAACCTTCCTCTTCTTTTCTTGCCTTTGGGCATTCCTTTCCCCTCCTCTCCTTCTTCGGCCAACAGTAGCCCAATTTCCGCCAGGACCCTGTTGGCTAACAGTACTGGTGGCACTCGTTCTTAACCCGGGCCTCGACTGATCTGGTATGTAATTATGAAAACTTCTCCACATCAGTTATTTTTGGCAGAGGTTTTACGCTGGATGCCCTTCAAGACACAACCCTCCCCATTTATCCGGGCTTGGGACCGGCACAAAGAAATGCACTGGCTTGTGCATCCCCAGTGGCTGGGTTCAAAAAACAACCAAAACATCCACACTCATAATCAGGCACATTACCTCAGGTGTGTAGGCAGGATTTTCAAATTTGTACTCCTAGCTAACAGACTGCCACCCCAAAAGGCACACCCACATTAACACTGCTTACCAAGCCACGCCCCCTTCATATTGCTGATCTCTGAACAGGTCACTGGCAAGTATAAGCCAGGGTTGTAATTACTTACATGATGAAGCAGCATGAACATTTCATTCCAAAAGTACATCTTCTTTGAGTCAAAAAAAAAACACACCTTTCCATTTACAGATCGAACAATTTGTACCCCAACAATATTCTTCTTCCCCTTTGCAGCTTCTAACCCCCGCAGTCGCTCATTAGAGCTCCAGCAGTGCTACTGAATAAAGGAATGGCAGCTTTTAGGCAGCACATGCTCTGCAGTGTTGTGGTCTATAGGTACAACAAATAGTGCTCCCCTCTAGGTAACACCCAAGCTGTGAGCCACAACTAACTCCTTTCCATTTGCATGGGTCACCTGGCAATGGCTGCTTACTCCTATGACCTACACTCACACTAAGCCTTTTGGAATGGTAAAGCTTACAGTCTCAATAACAAATACATTTTGGCTGGGCTCAGTCATACTGCCAATGACAATAAATGAAGAAGTGTACCCATGGGAGTCAATCAAGCAAAAACTAAAGCTGTTGAAAGTTACACCCTTACTTACATTCATAGGTTCATAGGATGGTACTAGGCTATCGGCCCTAGGGCCTATACAAGCCTAGCCATAACAATTCCCTGGATATTTCTTCCCACAATATTTACTTCCCTGGACCCCTGTCTAGCAGGGTGACTGACATGATCACCAGGGTGAATTTCCTATCTCCCATCCAATCAAGGATCCTTCTGAAGAGGACCAAGGAGGCACTTGGCTTGACATGTATGGGCAGTCTATTCCAGAGTATGGGGAGTCTTTGGGTCAGGAAGCTATCCCTCCAGCATGTTTTGTTCATTGTGATGACAAGGTTTCGATCCCTGCAGCGTGTGGCTCTGAGGGATTGGGATTTCTTTAAGTGGAGCATGTCCAACAGCTCAGGGTTTGACATGGCAGATCGCCTCTGAGTAGACGATATGCCACAGAGTATAGCTGGAGTTTTTTATACGGTCAGCATATGGCATCTGCTTTAGGCCTGTGATTCGTTTAGTGAGGTATTTCTGCGGCCTTTCCAGCTGTTGCAGATGTCTTGTGAGGTACATACTAAATTGGGCGTTATACTCTATAATGGGTCTAATGAGGGATGAGTACAGTGGGACAATGACTTCCTTTTTTCTGGATGAAAAGCCCTTACTGATGATGTGTGCCACATAGAAGGATTTGCTGACTGTTGTGGCGATGTGGCTATCGAAGGTGAGACCACTGTCCACCTGTATCCCTACGTCTCTCATCACACTTTCGATGTTTAGTGTACTGCCACCTGTGTGATAATTCATGGGTACATGTTTTTTCCAAAGGGGATAACTATACATTTCTTGGCATTAAGCTTGAGCCCATGGCTCTGGCACCAGGCATCTGTTTACATAAGGGCCTTTTGGAGAATATCCACATCATTTGGGGATTCAATAACGACTCCCAGTTTGCAGTCATCTGTGAACTTTGTTAGCCAGAGTCCCTTAGTGTTGGCCTGTACTTCAGAGAAGTAGATGCCAAACAAAAGTGGTCCCAGGACTGAACCCTAAGGTACTCCACTTGTCACTTGTCTGGAGCTGGATTTGGAGTTGGCTACTTTTACAGTCTGGGTTCTGTCAGCAAGCCAGTTGGCAACCCATCCAGTGACATAGGGATTTATGCCCAAATTAGTAAGTTTATATATGATTCCAGAGTAGGGGATGGTGTCGAAGGCCTTGGCGTGGTCCAGATAGGCTGTGTGGACCGCCTTACCCTCGTCCACAGCTCTGGAGACTGATTCGAAGAAGGCAATCAGATTCAGGAGACAAGATCGTCCCTTCACAAGCCCAAATTGGGTGGGGTCCAGTGTTTGAAGGTTGCCAATGTCTTTGTTTATAAGTTCCATGATAATGCATTCCATGCCCTTGCAGATCAGGCTCGTCAGACTGATGGGACAGTAGTTCCCAGGATCCAAGATGGATCCCCCCTTGTGAAGTGGGATAACTGTAGCTTTGCGCCACTCAGTGGGCATGAAGCCTGAGGTGAGGCTATGATTAAACATGACACTTAGGTGAGGTGCCAGTTCATTTTGTAGTTCATGTAGTACACAGCCCGGGATGTCATCTGGTCCCATGGATGCTGTATTCTTAGCTTTGGAGAGTGCGGTTTCTACCTGTGTGGCCATGATTACCGGAATTTGGCAATTTTTTGGTACTGAGATGGGCCCTTTAGGGGGAGAGAGGGGGGTGAAGCTGGCACTAAATTGATCCGCCAGAATATTGGCAATATCCTTGGGATCAGTATATTTAATGCCATTCTGTTGTAGTTCAGAGCAGATCTGAGCATTTCCATTTAGATTCTTGAGATAACTATAGAATGCCTTGTGGTTGTCATTGGAATCTTTGGCAATTTTTTGTCGTAACTAGCTTTTGAGGATTTTATGAGGGATCTCAGCTTCTTACTGAGGCTGGTGAGGGAGGTTTTTGCAAAAAAGAGGAAAACCCCAAGATGCAACAGTTTCTTCCTTCTGTTGAATAGTTTGTTTATAGCAGGGGACCACCAGATTGGCTTCCTTTTTTTTGGAGGAGAGCATCTTGATGCTATTTGGGATGACATGATTCATGCACGAGTGGATGTGCTCGTACAGTGCCTTAGTGTAGGATTCAGCAGTCGAACTTTCAGATCCCATCTGCATGGGTGTCATGAAGTTTGTCACTTCTGACTTCAGTAGCATGAAGTTGGCTTTGGAGAAGTTTTTTACAGAGGTTTCCTAACTGGGGGGTGGGGGTAGGATGTGGATGTCAAGGGTGATTTGCTTATAGTCAGACCTGACCAATGAGGGGGTGACCACTGGTGTGGAGCATCTATCTCCCATGTTGGTAATGACCAGGTCTAGGACACTGGAGCCCCTGGTGGGACACTGGATTAATTGATCCAGGGCATTGGAATTTATGAATTCCAAGAACCATTGGGAAAAGGTGTTGGTACCCGAGTAGTTTTCCCAGTTAATGGCAGGGTAGTTGAAATCATCCAGTATTAGGGTGTTTGGTTGTATCTTAACATTTTCCAGTATGTTTAGAAAGGTGTAGTGAGAATCTTGGGGCATGGTGGGGGATCTGTAGCAAGCTACAATTTGGATTGCAGTCTTACCTAGTGTTAGTTGCACCTGGAGAATTTCAGATGCATTGCGTTGGGCAACTAGCCTGGAGGTGTGAATATCCTTGGTGAATATGGACACTCCTCCACCTTTAATGTTTCAGTCCTGGTTTTGTGGCCAAAACGTGTGGTAAGAGTTGTAGCCTGGTATTGCAGGGATGGTCTCTGGAGCCTTGAACCAGGTCTCAGTTTCTGCACAGATATCGATGTTCTCCATTTTTAGGAGTGCCTCGAGAGAGTGCATTTTGAGGTTTGGACTTCTAGCATTGAGTAGCATTACCTTCAGATTTTGCATGCTTGTATCTGTTACGCTGGTGGTTTTGTCCTTTGAAGCTTGCCTAAAAAAGGCACTATAGGGGTGGCAAGAGCCTTAGCCAGTAACCTGAATCCCAGGGGTGGCAGGTGCATACAATTTCTGGCAAAGCATCGAGGTTTGTCAATCAAGTCTTCTCAGGCAGACAGATACTGGATCCCCTTTGAATAACACCAGAAGCTTAGCCAATTGTTGAAATCAATCATTTTGTCCTTATACTGTGGTATCATTCTGGGCGAAGGCAGGATGCTACTCAGGGCTAGGGTCATATCTGCCTGGGCCACATGATCTGACAGCTCTTCCAGGTCTCTTTTCATGTAGTCCAGGGAGGTACGTCTCAAGTCATTCACTCCAACAAGGACAATGACAGAGTCGTATTTGTAATTGTTGTGGAGTGACTTGAGTGCATGTGTTATGTGGTGGATTCTGGCACTCAACAGGCAGCTGACTGTAATGTTCTCCTTGTTCAGCCTGGTGAGTGGGGCATCAGTGTGCCTGACTATAGAGTCACCTATGACTAAACTGTTGGGTACATTGTCTTGCCTTAGGGGCTGTTGTTGGGTGGCACACTGGTGTTGTGAGCTGTGTGTCACTTTGGTTGTGACTGGTGTTTGTTTGCGTTTCAGCTTCAGAGGTCCTTGTTGCTTGGGCAGGTTAACGTTAAGGGCTTCCGCATATGTGGGTTTAGTGTTGCTATGTGTGGGTGTTGATGGTGTGGGTTTTGAAGGGCTATGAGTTGCTTGAGGTGTAGTGCAGGTGTTAACCTTTTCCTCTTGAATTTCTAGCACAATTTTGGCCAGAGAGAGCTTTGCTTCCAGTTTGGCTATGTAAGTGCATCTCTTGCAGATTGTAGTTTTGGGTGGTAGGAGGAGAGGGTTGTCTGTGTACATGAGGCAGTTGCCGCATTGCCCCAGTATGTCCAGATTCACCAGGTGGACAGGAGAAATCGCCAGAAGCTGACCCTTGGACATGCCTGTTTAAGTGCTTTTTTGTAAAGTACAAGAGCTGTTTTCCCTTACCTTTGCAAGGTACTTTGCAATTATAGGCTGTTTACAGCCTACAATTAATTTATCCTTATTGACAAGTAGAGTTGAGTGCTTGTATTAATTTCAGGCTTCCTAGTGCTTTCCAGCAGGTTCTAGAGCAAGTGCTAGTCACAGGGGTTCAGATTTTAGTGCTACTACTGAGAAACCAGCTAGTTGTAAGGGAAAATTTGAAGAGCAGACTTTCTGGCACCTGGAATAGTTTAACTGTAGCTCTCCTGTGATGCACGATGCGAAAAATGCGCAAACACAGGCGTTTTTTAGCCTTTGATGCAAGGAAATTAGTTAAAGCAAAGCAAAATAACTGGACTAAGCCTCAGAAGCAATGGGAGTGTACATGCCCTAATGTGCTTTTTTGGAGCTTTTCTCAGTATTATGATTCAGTGATAGTCTAAACAAAATTATTAGAAAGGAAAGAAAAGATATGCAGTCTTATACTTTTTTCCAAGGAAGAAATACGTTTTGCCCAAGGCTTAATGTTCAAAGTTGACACAATACTACCCAATATACTGAGAAGACAACTGCTTGTAAAGACAAAGCACAACTGCAAATGCAGCCTGCTTCCCTACCTTCCCATAACATGAAAACACCGTCACCTTATGCATACCCCTATGCTGTTACATGCTGAAAGAACAAATAAAGACACTCATAGGTTTGATTGTGAAACATGTTAAATAAATAATTACCACACTTTTCTCAGTTTCCTTGTAAGGTAGTGCAAGTGATCTTGTGTGCACATATCTGAACAGTGCTGGTTTCTGACCATGTTGGGTACAGGGAATTAAATGGAGATGTGCTTCCTCTACTAAGACTGTTTCAAACTTTGACTGTACAGAATAATTTACTGGCAAACTCTATGCATATGTAAATAGCTGCATAGACACATTTACACCTTTCAGAAATAAGTACACCCCAGAATTAAAACATAACTCCCATGGGCAGCATAATAAAATCAAAAATACTCATTGCATGCAAAAATAAATCTAACTCTCAAAAAGCCAAAAAACACTCTTGCTAAACTAAACAAGGAACTCTGGATTGTGAATAAATCAACCAAAGCCAGATATGAGGTAAAAATATAAACCCAAGTGAAAGATAACCACAAAGCATTTTAACTGTTTAGAAATCTCAGAAACAATGACTGGCACCATAGTGAACTAGTAGCAAATGATATCACATAATTGGACGAGAAGACACTGCCAGTCCACTGGCCAACTAATTCAGCTTGAACATCCCCCCCCCCCCCCCCCAATCATCCAATATTTTCACATCAAATACCTGCATCTATAACCCCTTCAAATCTCTCAACAATTTCTCAAGTCACTACCTAAGTCCAAGAACATAATGTCTGTTGGGAATGGATAACAGACCAAGCTGCCTACCAGTTAGACTGAAACATGACTTGTCAAACCCCCAACAAAGGCTATTCAATACTAATTTCAAAATAGGTTTGAGCTAGATGAATGAAAGACTGCAAAATACATTTCCTTGCTTGAAAGTGGGACTTCAGTGGCCCCAGGCAATTACAGACACACAAGCCTAACCTGTCTCATGTGGGAACCTATGTCAACAATGGACTGTCCCTTGATCACCACATATTCACTATTGTATGGAAATCCTCTTTCATTGCACAGCTTATAGTTAAAGGTATAGCATTCAAATCAAGGCACAATTGTTCCACTCTACTTGGCATTTATTAGGCCAATCACTGAGCATAATGTCCCTTTTGGTATGTGTCCAAACACTTGTCACAAGTGGATGCCATCTAACCCTCAAACATTTAGGAATTATTCCAAAGCAAACTTCCTACTAGTTATACCATGGTAAAATTTGCATTCCCAAACCATATGAACTCTGCTACCAATATGGAATTGTTCACATGAATCCTATACCATCATGTAAACAGCTGCATTGAGACAGCTATTCCTTATGGGTACAGCTGCAAGAAATAAGCAGAGAAATAACTCAAGCAACAAGCCACCCTGGTGGAATCCCAATATCAACAAGTTGTATAACAAAAGGAAGAAAATCATGGCCAAAACTAGGAAGTGCAATACTCAGCAAGGTGAGAAACCCCTCAAACTAAATAAGCAACTCAGAAAACTTAAGTCCAGCAAAACCAAATTTGGGGTAAAAATAGCCTAAAAGGCAAAGGATAACCATAAGGTCATCATCATCTTTGTCTGCAACCTCAAAAGTACCACACAACAGTGTGCAGAACTAACTGTAAATGGAACCACATAGAAGGAATCAAGGGATATAGTAAACCTACTGACTGATAAATTTAGTCCCAATTTTATCCCATCTTTCCCCCCAGTACCTTTCAAGAGATACTCTGGACCGTAACTCCCCTGGCTAGCACTAGTGAAAGAATAGTTGTGTAAAATCTTACCATAACCATAGATGTCTTTTTCTTCTATGTTGCAGTATTCTTTACATATGGGTTGTCTTCTGCCCTATGACCCAATGTCCAGCCATTATATAACAGCTTTTAGCCACTGCCAGTATGTGGGACATTGCACATATGCTCTGACAATGTCAGCTATAAAAGGACCTCCACATGTACCATCCTCACAACAAGAATGCTCCATGAGTAACAGCAGTCCTAAGGAGATAAAGAAACCATCCAAGGTAGAGACAAGATGCAGGGGGAAGGTGGGAGGGACAGAATGCTGAAACATAAAAGAGAAGGGTATCTATGGTTATGGTAAGATTTTACACAACTATTCTATGTCCTTCTATTCAATGTTGCAGTATTCTTTACATGTGGGAGAGTACCAAAGCTTAGTAGGAATCTTAGGAGGTGGAAGGAGTACAGGAAGTATGCACCGAAGAATTTTCAACAAAGCCATGGAGAATGGGTCTAGCAAATCCCGCCCTAGACCTAGAAATTGTGTCCAGCTTATAAAGTTTGTTGAAAGTGTGCACAGAAAACCATGTAGCAGCATCCAGAATAGAATTAGTATCCAGGCCTTTAAAAAAAGTCCCTGAAGAAGCAAAAGATCTACTGAAATGGGCTCTAACAGAAGCAGCCAGAGATTTACCATGAAAATCATAACAAAACACAATAACCTTAGAAATCCAAGAGGAAATTGTTTGTTTAGAAACAGGTAAATCCATAGCCCTGGGATGAAAAGACACAAAAAGCTGATCTGTTTTCCTGATGGCTTTAGTCTTATCTAAGTAAAATCTAAGTTGTCTATGTACATCCAATCCAATGTATGCAAAATCCTTTCACTAGAGGATTGAGGAGAAGGGAAAAAAGTGGGCAACTGGATAGATTGATTAAGAGACATTTTGTTCACCACCTTCAGCATAAAGGAATGCTTGGTACGCAAAGAAACTCTGTCCTTGTTAAAAGCCAAGAAAGGCGGGGATGCCATCAAAGCCTGAATCTCAGAAACCATCCTAGCAGAAGTCAAGGCTACCAGAAGTAGTTTTCTAAGTTCAAAACTTTAGAGCAGTGGGAGCTGCAGGTTCAAAAGGGGCCACAGTTAGCTTCTCTAGGATATAATTAAGATCCCAAGAAGGTGGAACTGGTTTTCTGGGAGGGTTAATATGTAGAACACCTTTAAGAAAAAGTTTTACCTCTTATCTGGAAGCTAAAGGAGGTGATAAAAACAGACATGCAGAAAGACCAGAACAATGGACTTTCACTGAGGAATATGACAAGCCACTGTTAAGTAATTCACACAAGTAAGAAAGTACTACTGGAATGTCCACAGAAAGTGGATCTAGAGTTCTGGAAAGGCACCAAATAGAAAATCTCCTCCATTTGGAAATGTAAGATTTTCTAGTGTAGGGTTTCCTGGCCTCCTACAAAACCTGATGCACATCCTGAGAAAAAAAGGTGCCTGAAATGGATTAAAAGTTGACCACCCACAGAATCATTTGCAATGCTGACAGATGTAGATAAAGCTAGAATCCCTTGTCCTGTACGAGCAGGTTCATCCGGTGAAGTAACTTGTGATGATGTCCCTTGGCTAGATGCAGAAGAACAACCAATGCTGTCTTGGCCAAAAGAGACTCACCAACAAGATTTTTTGCTTGTCCAGTTGAATTTTCAGAAAGACTTTCTGAATGAGAGGGAAGGGGGGGGATGCATAAAGAAACATCCCCTTCCATGAAAAATAAAGGGCGTACACCTTCCAAACCAGAGGATGTGGTAGTCTGGTACAAAAAACAAGGGAGTTGTTTGTTAACAGGGGAGGCAAAGAGGTCCAGATGTGGAGTACCCCATTGGTGAACCAGATCCGGGAACACATCCTTGTGAAGCATCCATTCTTGGGAGTGTGTCATGGGCCTTCTTAAAGTGTCCACCACAGAGTTCTGAGCAGAGGGTATGTAGACATCATGTAGGGTTACCTTGTACTGAATTGCCAATTCCCATGCCCTGAGGGATAACCTGCAAAGAAGGTAGGATTTGGTGCCCTCCTGTTTATGTACCAGAGAACAGTAGTGGGCCTAGTTGAAAGAGAGGATGAAAAGTCTGCAAAGCCATAATCAGAGTACTCAGTTCTCTGATGTTGATGTAGTCCCTCTTTTGAGATGGAGACCAGAGACCCTGTACTTTCCTAGAAGCTAAGGATGCCTCACAGCCTGTGTCTGAGGTGTCTGTGAAAAGTTGCTGAGAAGGCTAGGGCAAATGAAAAGGAAGGCCTGGATTCAGAGAAAGGTGCTGAATCCACCAGAAGAGCTCTTTTTCAGGCAGGGGAGTAGAGGAATCAGAAAGTCTAGAGGGTGGGCATACTGAACCAAGGTTGTCTTTAGAAACTACTGAAATTTCATCACGTGAAGCTTTGCAAAGGGCAGCATAGGAATTGTGGAAGCCATTAACCCAAGAAGTCTTAGGAACTCCTTGGCAGAGATGGAAGGAAGAGGCCAAAGGCTTTC